>NW_011888847.1:8655997-8658107 GCF_000151845.1 Pteropus vampyrus
CTGTTAATGAAGACTGCCTTTCTGACTTCTGGCTAGCGCTGCTTCATTGAAATAGAGTTGGATACTTGTCTGCTCTGTGAAGAAGTACTTTAACAGGAGTTTGAAAGGTGCCAACTAGATTATAGCAAACAACGCCTGCGGTCTTAGTTCTGGCAGTCTGGGTTTGATAGATTTTTTTTTCTCTCCCCCACCCCCAGATGTAACATTTCTAGCTGAAGAGTTCCAATTTTTTTCTTTTTCTTTTTAGTTTATTCTAATAAAGTAGCTTTTCTTTCATAAAAGGCCCAAGATTTCTTCCATCATTTAGTTGTCCCCTTCTAGGGATTTTCAGGTTCTGAGATGTGGCAGGTAGAACTATATGCCAACAATGTACACACTCTAGTTCGTAGGAAGCTAGTTTTCCTTTTGGTTTCTATACCCTTGGAAGAGTGCTGAGAGGGAAGGAATGTAGGATTTGGAGTCAAATCCTAGGTTTATGGCCTCGCTCTGCCCTTTATTAGTTATATGAGTCTGAACAAACCTTTTAAAACGGCCAGAGCCTCGGCTGTTTATTAATATCTCCTTTATCCACCTAACTCTATTGTCACAGCGTGGGCCTTGGATGCTGTTGCAGTGACTGTATTTTTTTTCTCATTTGTGAAAGAGGCCATTAGACTATGAGCTCCGTAATGGCAAGAACCTTTGTATTTTTTCCCTTTCAGCACCTCACCCATAGACTTACGATGTCTCACATGAAATATTTTTCACAGACGAGAACTGGCTCCGTTGGTGCCAAGGTTAACTTCATGACAGAGATGACGGAGCAAGCATGCTTAAAGGGAAGATAACACAAATCTAAAAGGAAGTTATAATACCAAAGGCCACAGAATCAAGATTAAGAGCTATCTTGACTGGCTTTGGACAATCAGATGACATTTAACTGAGAAAAGTTTTCTCATTTAAGTTGAATATTTAACAGTAATAGCTAACATGTGAGCATTTATGTATCTTAGGCATTGTGCTAAATATATGTTACGTAATTCTTACGACAGATAAGGTAGATGCCATTATAAAGATGAGGAAATTTAAAGTAACCTGTGCAAGATTTCTCAGCCATTAAATGGTAGAACAAGGATTCCAACCCCAGAGGCTTCCAAGAGACACACACACTTAACTGCTGTAGCCCTCAGAATAATGCTCCCCCCCCACCCCCAAGATTTCCACATCCTAATCCTAGAAATGGAACTTTGTTGGCAAAGGGGACTTTGCAGATCTGAGTAAACTTACTGACCTTTAGATGGAGGAGATCATCCTGGATTGTCTTCAAAAGAGAGATTTTCCTATCTGCAGTGAGAGACAGGAGAAGTTCAAAGCACATAACCTAAACACAAATCACTAAATAGTCTTTGTTTTTCCGGAATGGAATAATATCTAATGCACGTCCAGTGCTTATTGCATGCCGGGCAGGTTCTAAGCATTTTACATATATTAATTTATTTAATCCTTACAACAAACTTATGAAGTAGGTATTTTATTCCTGTTATTAATGGCGAACTGAGGAACGATACTAGTCAGCTTGATGAATGTTGAACACAAGGGTAGTGCCAGGGTTTGAACCAAGGCACTTAGTTCCCAAGGTCATACTCCTAACTACTATTCTACATTGCTTCTAAATAATTTTTTAATGAATTTCTTGATTTTTCTAATTATAAAAATAAGCCACACTTATTACAAAAGGTTCAGTCAAAATAAAAAGGTATAAACAAAAGGAAAGTCATCTACAGTCCACTATCATTTTTGATTGCAGAGTATTCACTGTGAGATAGAATGGTAACTCAATTAATCCCATGCAGACATTTTTGCATATAGCTTTTCAAACATCTAATTATGTGCTCATGATACTTCTTGAACTGGAATTTCTTGGTCAAAAACTATTCAAATTTCAAATTATGACAGAAATGCCAAATTGTATCCCATACCCCAAGAAAGACTGACCTGTTAAACTTTGTTCATCTGATAGGTTAAAATAAGATCAATATTATTTTAATTTTCACATCTATTGCAATATTTTCATATATTTTAATCATTTTTATTTTTTATTGGGTGTTCATCTTTTCATTGGTTGGTAAGC
>NW_011888847.1:8659232-8692267 GCF_000151845.1 Pteropus vampyrus
TTACGATAGCATAAAAATACGAACATTTAGGGAATAAACCTCGCAAAAGATGTGCAAGACCTGTATACCGAAAACTATAAATATTGCTGAGAGAAACTTAAGACCTAAATTGAGAGAGATCTTGTTCATTGGTCAGAAAAGTTGATAAAGTTAAAATGTAAATTCTCCCCAAATTTGTCTGTAGATTTAATGCAATCCCTATTAAAATCCCAGCAGGCTATTTTTAAAGATTGAAATTTATAACCTGATTCTAAAACTTTATATGCAATGTAAAGGACTCAGAATAGCCAAAACTTGTCTTAGAGAATTGAAAGGCAAGTCATGGATTAGGAGAAAATATGTGTAATATTCGGTGTATATTTGACTAAGAATTGTATCTAGAAAATAAGAACTCTCAAAACTCAATAAGAAAACAACTCTAATAAAATTTGACAAAAAAGATTAATATATACATTTCACCAAAGAAGTTATATGAGTAATTAATAAGCACAAGCAAAGATGCTTAACATCATTAGTCATTAGGGAAATGCAAATTAAAACTATAGTGAGATACCACTCCAAACCTATCAGAATGGCTATAATTAAGAAGACTAACCATACTAAATGCTGGTGAGGATGTGGAGGAACTAGAGTTCTCATATACTTCTGGTGGAAATGTAAAATGATACAACATTTTGCAAAAACAATTTGACAATTTCCTAAAAATTAAACCATACACCTGCTGTATAATCTGGCCATTTACTCCTAGAAAAAAGAAAGTATATTTCCATACAATGACTTGTACACAAATGTTCATAGTAGCTTTATGTGTAATATCTCCACATTGGAAACAACTAAATATTCATCAACGAGTGAATGAATAAACAAATGGTGGCATCTCCATACACAGTGTCATTTCTGCCATGCCACAGTCCTGCCCAGGTTCAAGGGAAGGGAACACAGACCCCCACCTATCATTGGCAGGAGTTCAAAGCCATCATGTAAGAAGAGCATGAGGGATGACAGATATTGTTGAACAGAACACAAGGAATCATTGTCCCATAGCTTAGTGCAGTGCCCCTGTTTCTTGAGAGTTCATTAACTACAACAACTCTGTCTCTGCTTAATAAACACTCTTTTCTGAGAGGCAACAGAGTGTGTTCTATTATAAACCAAGTCCTCTTCAAGAACCGCCTGAGTTCAATGAAATGCAGTACAGGATTGTGGCTTGTGGGTCAGATGTAAAAATTGTAGTCGGCTTAGGTCAACACTTAATCATGGTAACTATGTTCAGTGGAATATTTCTGGTTGCATGTCTGTGCAGTGTGGCTACACTTTAGGGCACTGTTTAGTTCTACAACCACTAGGCTTTTCTGGAAGGTGCTCACTCCCTTGATGGAGATATTGCAAAAAGACTCTAGAAACTGGGCCCTAGTGGCTATTGAACTTAGCTCCTTAATTTGAAAATAGTAAAGGAAAAGAAAGAAACATTTAACATGCCTTTCCAATAGGAACTGTTTTTTAATGCTAAATAAATGTCCTCAGATGATGAGAAAAATTTCTATTTTATGAAAAAATATCTGCCAATAATGTAGTAGGATTGATAGAATTAGCAAAATTCGGCAATACCTTCAAGTCAGGTGGAAATTATCATTGGTCTTAAAAGCATTATGTGTATGGTTGATGAGAGCCAAAGTGGTACATGCAGATTCCTTGCTAGTTGCAAGGGGAAACATATAACTGTCCCGTCACAGGATCAGAAAAGAAAGTCATCACCTGCATCCAGAAGTCGATCTTAGCTTCACTAATGGCAGGTCAACTAGATGGTACATGTCTCCTGATGTGATACAGAGATGAGGTCCACAACATTACCTATGATGTATAACCAAACTAGACTATCAAACTTTAGTCGAATTTCCAGTTGATAAGTAATACAGAAAATGGGGGAACAGAAGTCTTCAGAAAAATCCCAAAGATGGCACAGCTTATAGCGTATTTGGTCTTGTCTATTTAATAAGTCAGTGTTATAAAAAGAGAGAGAATAACTGTATTTGGTTTAGAAAACTATTATAATGCAATGTGTGGATTGATTAAAATAGATGTATAAGATGTTTTAGGGATGACAGGGAATCTGAATAAGGATCGGTACACAGAAAAGTAGGAATTACTAAATAAAAGATCCAGGTTATAAAATAGCATGTACTACTATTAAAATGTACAGTTGAAACTTACTGGATTTCATTAACCAATGGCACCATAAAAAAATTAATAATACAAAATTAAAAAAAATAGCATGTACGGTATGGTCTGATTTTGGCACAAAAATACAGAAATATATTTATGCAAATTGTTTGTCTAAACTGGAACACTTATGAGAGTAAAGGGGGACACCATTGCTATTTATGCCAGGACAATAGGTATAAACCGAGTCTTGCAGGAGAGCCAGGAGGGATGATCATACTACAAGTCCTGTTACCTACCACACTTCGGGGTGCAGCAGAATTGCCTGGGGGTGGGCGGCTGGGGCATGTAAAATTAGGATTCCTGGGCCCCATTCTCAGAGATTGACTCAGTAGGTCAGAGATGGGCCCAAGGATCGGCTTTTCTTGTAAGTGACCAGGTGATTCTGATGCTGGGCCTGGTGGAGGAATGGGCTTGGCCCAGAGCAGCTTTTGTTAACATCATCACTAAGCAGGGGTTCGCTATTCTTTGTGGAAATGTTTAACTGAATTTTGTGGTTTTTGTTTTTCTTCTTAAGTTAACCGCTCAGCAATTCTTCTGTTGCCCATTAGAGGAGACAGTAAAGCATAGTGGTTAAGTGAATGGCCTGATAGAACTGGTTTGAGTACCGGCTTTAGCACTTATTAGCTGTATGACAGTGGGTATGCTTCTTAACGTTTCTAAATGTATTGGTAAATAGGAGTATTGGTAGAGTTGTTATGAGGATTAAATGAGAAAACATTTAAAACATACATAAGTCTCATAAAGAATAGTTGACTATTATTATGATCACCATTACTGTTACTCAACAGGCAGTAATAGCGCTACCCCTGGAAATGCTAGATGTGTGTCACCTGCCTTTCAGATATAGGGCAGCTCTTGGAAAGCCAAATGAACATCTGTTCCCTGACCCTCAGCGATAATTCATAAATGCCTGGTGAACAGCTTTTTACCGCACATCTGTTCTCTGACAGCCCCTTAGAAGCTGGTGGAGTAGTTGCCTGAGCCGGGCATGGGAGACCCACACAGCATAGCTGCTTCCATATTTTGCTCTGAAATCTCGGGTCGGGTTACCGTGGGATGGAAAGCTGAGGATGGTGACTAGAAGGAGATTCTCCAGTCTTTTGAACTCAACTTGTCCTTTCTGGTTACACTTTTGTTTCCTTTCCAGCATAAGTCTAAGGAGGCAAGATTTTCCTGGCAGCATGATTATTATTACCTAATAAGGAAAGATAGTTTCCTTTTAAAGGTTCCTGCTGTTTTCTTAGCAGATGGAAACTTCTGTGCTCTGCGGAAGCTGTATGCTGTTATTGTCCTTGGTTTTTTTTTTTGCTTTCAATCTGAGACAGGAAACAAAAGCATCAATAGGAAACAACTGGTAGTTTTGTCTCTATTTGTGCTCAACTGGGAGGTGGTTTGGTTTTTATTTTTTTGCTTTGTTTTCTTTGTCTTGTACTTCTGTAACATTATCACGTATATATTTTTTAAGGAGTCGAGATGCACCATTTGACACATGGTCTGATAAAACATTTGCAATAGGGACTGTCCTAAAAACTCAGGGGCTTCCGGTTACTGTGTGTGCTACTTTCCAGAGGGGTCTGAGCAGCTCTGTCCAAATACATGTAAGGGGTTAGAAGGGGTGCCCCACATATGTCCAATTTCACTCCATACAGGGCTGAGGGGCAATTTTACCCTGAAGCTAAAGGAAATTAAGTTTCAGCTTGCCTCACTTGCCAGGGCCTGGTCTTTTCTAAGGCACTAGGAAAGGACTTTAGGTGTTTAGATGTTTTTGTATAAATAGCAAAAATAAGATATCTGTATTGTTTTCCATGAAAGATGATCTCTAAACTTTTATAAACTGTAGGCTTCTTAAATCTGATCCGCTTCTGACAAGAATTTCCTCCCTGTCCACGCCTAGTGGATTTTCACCTTCACATAACCAGATAGTGAGCAGCCTCAACTCCGGGCGAGGGCGCTCTGGAATGCCGGGGGTCAGGTGGGAATGCAAGGAAAGAGAGCATTCGCCGTCCAGTTAGCTGCTGGATGCAGAGATAACTGCATTCTAGAGAAAGTAGATTCCTCGGGCGGGGGGATAAACAAGTTATAGACTCTGGGTCTGGTGGAAAGAGTTCCTTCTTCAGAGAGTTGGTTAGCAACAAGTGGCACTAATTAGTTACCAGTTTCAAACCTTTTGAGAAAAATCGATGATCCACTTTTAAATTCTCAGGTAAAAATACCACAGCTTACGTGCCGTGCGCCAACCACCCCCACGCCCGGGAGAGGCTGCGGGGAGAACCAGGGCAGTGCGGTTCTTGCCCCGTCTGCTCTCCGAAGTAGCCATGTGACTTTGGCCAAGTTATCAATCTCTCTAAGCCTCACTTTGTTCATCTTTAAAACAGAGGTGTTGGATTAGGCAGCCTTGCTCTGAAATTTGAATAATTTTATGCTACGGAGGTAGAATTTAAACGATTTCTGTAGTGATAAAAAGGTATTTCCATGAGATAATACAATGCACGTGTTGAGAGGGAGACTGACATATGGAGAAAAATTGGACCATATGGGATTAGAAAATTAAGAATGATCTTCTCCTGCTCAGTAAATGTGCCAAATGCGAGCCTCTCATCCCAAGAACTGTCTTCCTTTTAGCAAACGAGTTGAAGACATTATGAGCATTTCCAAAATTAAAAGAATATTCACGTCATGTCAAATGTGTGAGTAGTGTAGGCAGTGATGTGCTAGGTTCTAGGAAATTTGTGTTTAAGATGTGTTCTTTGTTATTTAGGAGACAACAACTAAAACATGACTAGCCCAGATAAAACAATTAGCAAACAAAGCTAATAAAATATAACCATAACCCATGGCTAACGATGGCCTGATTTAGAAAATTACAGTGCATTCATTTTATGGCATACTATGCAATTATCAAAGCAAATGAGCCACATTTATATGTATTGAGTTGGAAAGGTGTAGAAGACATTTCGTTGAGTGAAAATAAGCAAGATGGTAGAATAATATGAAGAGCACGATTATGTTTTTCTCAAAAGGAAAAACAAGATTCTAAATCAGTAATTCTATGTTCGTATAAGTGTGGAAGAAGTATGGAATGATACACATCAACATGCTAATACCAGTTACTTTAAGAGGATGGAGTCAGACAGAGGAGGAAGAGAGGATTTAAAAAATCTTTCTGTAATTCAATCGATTTAAATTGTTACAACGAGTGTGTAATGTAATTTTTAAGTGCTTTTGTAAAACAAACAAACAAGCATAACTTTTGTTTCTTCAAGCCTCACTAGTCTGTGGATGAACATCTGGATCATATAATGGTTACATCTTTCATTCTGTAGTACTCCCCTGCTCTGAAACATACCCAGTGATTTGAGAGCCAGCTCGCTCCTGCTGTGGGTGGTGCCTTAGCATCACACTGAAGCGGATGCCCACCCTGAGGGGGGCGGCTGTCTGTGCTCAGTGCTCTGCCAGGGCTACGAGATGGTGCATGTTCTCTCAGATTCTCCAAGTCTTAGTAGCACCTTAGTTCTTCAGGAAAGAGGAATGCCTTTCTGTCCCCTCCCCCATCACACTTTGCTGGGATGGGGGGCGGTTTCATCCCAATGGGCCTGCGTGGGCGTCCTCATGCACACGACTCTTCTAGGCTGGTCCTACTCTTCTCTACACGAATTCAGCCTCGCGGGCATGTGCACGCACAATGGGTGTTAAATTATACATCAGAGGCAGAAATTGAGCGAAGAGTAAGACCTAGGCTGCAAACGGCCGTGGGGAGGGATGGAGGCAGGGGACGTGTAATGTGCGAACCATAATGCCAGCAATATCAAGAAAGCAGAATGAGAATGAGAAAGAGAAAAGCGGCTGGTGTAGCACTGTTGACTAGTCTGTGGTACACGACCGTTGAACATACATAATCTCTCAGAACATCCATATCAGACAAGACCACTCTGTAATCATGTCTGACCATAATCAAAGATAAGAAATTGTCCAGATCACAGAAATGACCACCATACATTCCCTTATCCTGGGAAATATGAGTAAATGAGTAACTGCTGCTGTTTCTAGAGCTGTAGGCTCGCTTCGTTCCTCCTGCCTTCTAGATAAGGTACCAATGATAAAGTCATCCTGCTTCCTGACAATATTCAATCCTGAGCAAAACCCCACTTCTGGGAATCTTTCCCAGAATTACTGAGCACAAGCTCAAATCCTATCATAAGCCTTTTTTTTTTTTTTTTTTTTAAACACTCTCTTACTGAAGGTGTATAGTCTCCCTTGTTGCAACACGTCAGTGAACCCACAGCTGACTCCAGATGTGTTCCTGGTGGTTTTTGGTGGCCAGTGTAGTGGCATGGAAGGCAGAGGCCCAGGAGTTTCACCTTGCCAGTCACTTTCCCAGGCGTGAGAAGGTCATTTACATCCTGTACCTTCACTTCAGTACTTGATGGTAGGCAAGTATTTCTTCATCGCCAGAATGAGCAAGATGTGTGAGGGCCTTTCAGAAAACGATCTTACCTGTGGCAGAGTATTTCTTTGGAAAGTCCCGAAGGGTGAAGGCTTGTTGGTGAGGTGGGGACAAAGAGCAAATGTTTGAATTACAGGATGTCTTACCAATCTATATTCTACCTTGACAGGCAATTGGTGTTGAGAAAAGAATTGGGTTTTAGGATCCATCCTAGCTCTACTGCTTACCAGGTCTATGACTTGGAGTAAGTATCTTAACCTCTCTGAGCTGCAGAGCTTGCATCTGAGGAATGAAGAGAATGTCACTTATCTCGCAGGCTTGCACAGAGCTTGTCAGTCACCCAGCACTTGCTGGTATGTTGGGGAGTGGGTGCTCACCAAATGTGCTCTCTTTCCTTCCCAGTAGGCAACAGGCGACCACTGTAGAGTCCTAAAAGAAGTGGCCCGAGGATAGAGGGCAGATAGACTTGATGGCGGTGTGCAAGATGACTTAAGTGAGAAGAGCATAGGCAGACCTGGGAGATGCTGGGACACTCCAGCCAGTATTGTTACCAGACTCGAAGGTTTCGCCACTTGGGGTGTTCTATTCAAGAACAAGATGTGATTGTGGTTAGGGAGTTTTGTTTACTTGCAGCAGGTAAAGGAGACAAGATTTACATCCAAAGCTCTGTCTCATGAAAGGGAGGCTTAGCCATTACTTATATGTACTATTTGGTTGTTATATGTTGATTTCTTCTTTGCAGTTAGCTAAACGTATCCAGTTGAATTCTGGTCAAGCTCCTCCGGCTACAGCTGCATCTGCAAAATACTGCGCTACATTTTAGCATTTAGCAAGAACAGTATTTAGTAAGAACCACCAGTCCTTGAGACTCTCTAACAGTGTGATACTCGCCGACCACTGCAGAGAGAGTGACTCACATCCTCACAAGCAACACAGTTTGTTCAGCTGGACAGGGGCAAAGAATGAGCAACAGAAGCGTGCCACATAGCATGTCCCATACAGCAAGCCTTAGTGGGATAGGGTAGAAGGAAGAAATGCTAACAATAGGGATACTACTAGAAAGGCAGCCAAACTCTGGGCTGGTGGGGACAGCAGGAGAAACAGACCCCGTCAGAGTAAAGCAGTCAGCAAAGGGCTGCCTGTTTCTAACAAGTCAGTCCATGGACCATAACATCTTCCACCTGACGCTTGTCATCAGGGCTTATGGGGTAGAGATGAAATAGAACTGGCCATGTGTTGATGACTGAAACTAGGTGATAAGTCTGTGGGGGTTTATTATGCTATTTTCTCTACTGTTGTAAGCATTTGAAAATTTCCACGTAAAAAGTTAACAAAACCCTCAGAGTTATGACTTTCTCTTGTTCAAATGAAAGATTTTTAAAAAATTAATAATTCATAGAATTGCATACTGAAATATAAAATGTAGCTAACATTATTGGTGCTCACCATGTGCTAGGCATATGTATAATACATACATATAATTGTATATATTATGTACATATGTAATTATGTTACATATAATTATATGAAATATAGATAGACATACTTTTATATGTATACATAATTTCATATGTACATATATTAAACACACACACATAGTGTATCAGTTCACTTAATTCTCGTCAATAATCTCATGAAGCAAATTCTACGTGAATTATCTGCATTTGCAGATGAGGCAGTGAAATGATGTGGAGGTTCAATAACATGCACAAGGTCATTAAGCAAGATTCGAACGCAGACTCCAGAACCCATGCTCCTTTTTAAACAGCATCGTCCTATTTCTGTCTGTATCCATGCTGTCCTGCACTATTTATTACATTGTCACCAATAACTTCGTTTATCACAGTTTATTTTTTATTTTTAAATTTATTTTGAGTGGTGGATGGGGTGGAAAGATCTTTTAACAAAACTGTGCAGTAATTCTTCGGAAGTTGCCTGTCTCCTTTGGCCCCAAGTCCCGGGCTGCTGCGGCTGAACCCTTGGAGGGAGGTGGGGCGAGTTGGCTCAGGAGGCCAGTTATCCTGGGTCCTCCGTCCCCTGAACTCGAGGCCCCGCCCGCCCCGGAGCGGCGCGCTGGCAGTCGCGGGGCGCCACCTAGTGGCCAGAAGCCTCAGGCCAGGGAGACGTCAGGTCCCAATCAACGCTGCACTTGTACCCAGGGGCCACTGTCACAGTTGTAGTCTAAACGTGGACATCAGCCCTTCTCTCCTCTATTGTTTTTTTCTTTGTATTGCTAAACCCAAGCAGCTTTGTCAGCATGGGAGTTGGATCCAACGTAGCTAACCCAACACAGGCTCCAACCCAACTCACTAACTAGCTCAGAGACATATGCACCCAGGACTCTGGTCAACCATCTCCCTAAAAGATGCGTGGTCCATTAGCCGACAATTAGTTAAAAGGACATCCTGGATAACAGGCCTGGAAACCGAGAAACAGTTGAAGTAACTAAAGATGTTTGATTTAGAATAAAGAAGATATATACGGACCAATCTCTCTTCAACCTATTTCTCATTTGCCCCAAGAATACTCACCAGCGGAACTTGTGGCTGCAGCGTTTACACTGAGATGACTCGTGGATTACAGTCCTAACCTTACTCTCAAAGTTTGCCATGAAATATTTCACTCATTATTTTCTCATTGCTCTAGTATACTGATAGTCTTTGGAAACAAATGACATCATTCTATTTATAACATTGTTTTTAGTTCTGGTATTTCCATTTACAAAATAGACTAGTTCTGGATTGCTGAAAATGTCAAATCCTAGAAAATGTAGCATTCCTATGTGTGATGTTAACATCTTTCTCAAACAGTTGTTAGCCGAAGATTCATTTGATGAATCCGATTTATGTATACATTTCTGTTACATTAGGATTAGAGACAAGTTCTGTTTAGAAATAACGCCAAGAACAGTTTTTATATTTTATTTTCATGTTGAAAACCAGTCAGATTTGCTTCAGCCTCAAAGAGCATATTTATGTAAAACTAAATTAACACTAGCAGTGAACTGCACTTTTTTTTCTAAATGGGAACTGGATTAAATACTGAGAATGTCTGTGGAAGAGAAGATATTTATCCTGTGTAGGATTAGAGGACAAAATTGGGACCAAGGAATAAGTTACTAGGAAGCAGATTTTTGCCCCAGTATTAAAACTAGCCCCCTGGAGGTATTCAAGAGGGTACTGCTGACCACAAGGCAGTGGCCTGGGAAGCAGCGTCCTGGCTGGGAGTCCACCCCTCCTTGCAGCCCCTTGTCACAAGCTTTCAGGCACAGTCCTATTTTCAATATTCTGCCTGCGATGATAACTATAAACAATCACATGTCCCAGAAACTCTGTTACACCCACACTTACTCCCCACCCCCTTAAAAGTCCTCTTGCTTTTGAAAACAGAATAAGGACTTTTTGTCTAATATATCCTCGTGCTTTGTAAAATGTGGAGAAGGTGCTAGTGTTTGATCCAACTCCGAAGGTTTCTACAAATCATTTATCAGATGAGCTGAACTAATTGCTTTAGATTACCTAGTAAGTAGTGGCAGAATGGGAGCTAGAGCTGAGGAAATTCTGGCACAGAAGAGGCTGGCTTCCCGTGATGAGATTCAAGAATCACCCTGGTTTGAAACGAGCTCCCCCTGTTTAGCTCCGCCTGCTCCATTCTGCAGGTCTTCCCCTCAGCCTCCTCCCTTCGACGTCTGCATAGTGACTGCTTTTACCTGTTAGTTCCATTGCCCCTGGTACAGTAGGAGATGAGACAGAGTTCACTTCTGGATTGAGCTGGTGTTTTTCCGGAGATGAGCTCTTATCTGTGTATAGCCACCTTTGGCAGGGATAGGCTCTGGTGTCATCTAATATCCCCATGCTAGCTGTGTATTACTCTGAATCTCCAGGCAGCTAATAAGGTACCCCCTGTGGGCATTTGCTAGTATTTGGTTTTTGCTTCTCTTTTTCTCCCATGTGAAATCTCAAGATTCCATCATCCAGGGAGACAGGTCCACCTTGTCGCTCCTCCCCCAAGCTCAGCTTCCGGAGATTAAGCTTCAGAGTGTGTCTTCCCACATATGGCTCTCTTTTAAACTTATTGTGTTTATTTGAGTACCTAGATACCATGGTGACAGGTGCCATAGAAATAGAAAGAAAGAGCGGGGAGGTAGAAAAGAGAAAGGGAGGACCCAAAACACCAGGGGGCTGGAAGCAGTGTTTTTGTGACACTGATGTTTATTTTGAGCTGGCAGTATTGTTTATCATGTGCTCCATGCACAGCCTCTCTCTCCTGGGAACGTATGTTCTGTCTGCTTCCTTGGGCACGTACAATCTCTAGGTCTCCAGAGGAGGAGAAATGCTGCATTCAGCGTATAAAGATACACATTATCCTCACTACTTCTAACATTTGCGTGTCACTTGCTACTTTTCAATGCATGTTCACACACACAGTACTTCCCTTCTTAGATCCTATGTCAGGGACAGTATTCACCCCCTTTTTTTGATGAATTTGAGGTTCAGAGGCTAACTTGTCCAAACTCTCATGGCAAGTGAGTGGTCAGAGCTAAGCTCCGCTGTTTCCTTGGGAGGCCTTCTACTGCTAACATCGGGCTGCGCAGTAGTGTGAACTCAGGGTAGGCTGGGTGGACACCCGGTGCATTTTGGGTAGTGTCATCAGGCTAGAATGAGTGATCCTAGTCACAGAGAAGTAGCGCTTCTGCATGAAGCACACTGAAAAATGTGATTGGCTGCAGAAGACCTTTTGCTAATTTTGTGTCTTGAGACAAAGGAAAACGTAAGCCATAAGTGTATTCTGCTTCAAGGGTGACAGTCAGTTCACAGTACGAGTGAACTTCGGTGTTCTCAGCTTAATTGGCCTGCGCTAACGTAACACTGGTCCTGAGACCCGCCACACAGCTGTCTTCATTCTTCCTCAAAGCAGACTGAGCCAAATGTGACATGAAATAGAGTCCTGGGCATGGTTAGGCATGTTCTGAACTCATTTCTATGACGCCTTTCATGTATGTCTGTAAGTAAGTAAAGGGTGCCCCCTACAGGTCCTGCAGCTTCTTGTCTCTGGGCCTTTGTCTGTGCTAGGCCCACCATCTAGAATGCTCTCTGCTTTCTCTTCCTCTCACCTGACCATTAGTCTCTACTTTGCCAAATCTGACTTGTTCTTGGAGGCACAGTTCACATGTTCCCTCCACCCCTAAAAAATGTTTTCCTGATTCCTTATTATCGAAAGTGATTTTTCTCGCCTCTGTCTGTGACACTGCTAGTTTGAGCTAAGGTCTTTGGTGAGGATCAAAGGTTTCTCAATTCTGGGAACCTCAGTAAGTCCCCAGAAATTGGGGTTAGTCAGGCTCCTCACCCCTTATAAAGGGGACTCAGAACTGGCCCCATAACCACCCATCCAAGCTATCCTGTTATTCCTCTTCCATCAGTGGATATAAGAGGATTAAAAGGGTGGAGGGTGGACTGGTTTTGGGGAAAGAAGTTTTTCACTTCACTTCTTGAAGCCAACGAAGAGAGTGGGGATCTAAGAGAATCATAAAAAAAAAAAAAAGAAAAAAAAAAAGAAAAACTAAAAAACAGAGGTGTTTGCGGAAAGGGGACATTGTGCTTCCAGGAGGTTGCTTGTTCCAAGGACTTGTTTATCTACCCTTGGGGTGTGGAGCAGGGGGAAGAGGATGGAAGGGAGATGGTGGGGAAGGGACCCTGTGGGGCAGAGAGGGCCCAGGAAAATTGCCTTGAGTTCTTGGCTCCTGAGTGATGTGGAAGATGATGTGCAACTTCAGGTCAGGAGACACCTGCCCTTTACCTCTCCCTTTTCTTGGCTCTAGAGAGGGGACAGGGCCATGGGTAAAGACAGGATCAAGTCTAAATTAGTGCCACAGACAGATTCAGCCTGCACAATGGAAAGAGAGAGGTGATGAACTTGAAGTTTTAGAATGAACAGGGCTGCAGAGCTACAGAATATGGCAAATAAGTGGTTAAGGAGCCCTCTATTTTAGAAAAAGAGGGGCAGGCCAACTTGGACTACTTGTGGTGCAATTCAGGACCAAAAATCATGTTTTTATCCCCTAACTAACTGAGGTTGTTCAATAAACTGTTTAGAATTATTTTTGTGCCTGGCTTATCTCTCTTTTAAAAAATTGTGATAAAAGACACATAACAAAATTTACTATCTTAAACATTTCTCAGTGTTAAGCATATTCACACTGTTGTGCAAGCAATCTCTAATACTTTTTCATCTTGCAAAACCGAAATTCTGTCCTCATTAAGCAATTCCCCACTCCCCCTCCTCCCAGCCCTTAGTAACAACCGTGTACTTTTGGTTTTTACGAATTGACTTCTCTGGATATCTCACACAAGTGGAATCATACCAGCTTGTTTGATTTGCTTATTTCATTTAACATGATACCCTCAAGGTTCATGCATGTTGTAGCATGTGTCAGAATTTTTCTTTTTTAAGGCTGAATAATATTCCATTGTATGTATACATAAATTTGATTTATTTATTCACCTGTTGATGGACAATTGAGTTGCTTCCTCATCCTGGTTATTGTGAATAATGCTGTTATAAATATGTGTATGTGGATATCTCTTTGAGACCTGGCTTTAAGTTCTTTTGGATATATAGCTGGAACTGAAAATGCGGGATTGTCTTCATCCATTTGGGCTGCTGTAATGGAATACCATAGCCTGGTGGCTTATAAACAACAGAAATTTATTTCTTACAGTTCTAGAGGCTGGAAAGTCCAAGATCAAGACTCCAGCAGATCCGTCATCTGGTGAGATCTGCTTCCTGGTTCATAAAAACGCTTTTTGCTGTCCTCACACGGCAGAATAGGAGAGGCAGCTTTCTGGGCTTTCTCCTTTATCAGGAGACCAATCTCATTCATTTACCTAATCACCTTCCAGAGGCCCCAGTTCCAAATGCCATCATTTTGGGAGTTAGGATTTCAACATGTAAATATTGGGGGTGGGGGAGACAAACATTCAATCTCTGGCATGGATCATATAGGAATTCTTTTTTTAAAAAAATAATTTTTTATTTCTTCATTATAGTTGACATACAATATTGTATTAATTTCAGATGTACAACATAATGATTATGAAGTGATCACCCCAGTAAATCTAGTACCCATCTGATAACATATGTAGTTATTACAATATTATTGACTATATTCTCTATGCTATACTTTACATCTCCATGACTATTTTTAAAAAAACATTATTTTTATTTTATAATTACAATTGGCACATGATAGTATATTAGTTTTAGTTGTACAACATAGCGATTAGACGTTTATGTAACTTACAAAGTGATCACACCAATAAATCTAGTACACATCTGACACGGTACATAGTTATTGCGATATTATTGACTATATTCCCTATGCTGTACTTTACAACCCCATATCTATTTTGTAGCTACCAATTTATATTTCTTAATCTCTTCCTCTTTTTCACCTGCTCCTCCTAACTCCCTTCCCATCTGGCAAAATGTTCTCTGTTTCTATGAGTTTGAGTTTCTGTTGTGTTTGTTTGTTTATTTAGTTCTTTAGATTCCACATGTAAGTTAAATCATATGGTATTTGTCTTTATCTGATTTACTCCGCTTGGCGCAATATCCTCTAGGTTCATCCATGTTGTTGCAAGTGTAAAGATTCTTCTACTTATTTATTTACTTTTTTCATTTTTGTGGCTGAGTAATATTCCATCGTATATATGTACCACCTCTTCTTTATCCATTCATCCATTGATGGACACCCAGGTTACCTCCATATCCTGGCTAGTGTAAATAATGCTGCAATGAATACATGAATGTACATGTCTCTTCAAAGTAGTATCTGGGGTTTCTTCAGATAAATACCCAGAAGTGAGATTACTGGGTCCTTCTTTGTCTCTTGTTATAGCCTTTGTTTTAAAGTCTATTTTGTCTGGTGTAGTATTGCTATCCCACCCAGCTTTTTTGTTTGTTTGTTTCCATTTTCATGAAACAGCTTTTTCTATCCCTTTACTTTCGGTCTGTGTGTGTCTTTTGAACTGAAGGGAGTCTCTTGTAGGCAGCATATGTAAGGGTCTTGTTTTCTTATGCATTCAACCACTGTATCTTTTGATTGGAGCATTTAATTCTTTTTCATTTGAAGTACTTGTTGATAGATGTGTGATTATTGCCATCTTATTATTCATCTTTTTTATCTTTTTTTTTTTTCCTTTTTTTCTCTGTCTTCTTAAAGAAGTCCCTCCAACATTTCCTGTAATACTGGCTTGGTGGTGGTGAACTCCTTTAGCTTTTTCTTGTCTGGGAAGCTCTTATGTGTCCTTTGATTCTAAATGATAGCTTTGCTGGGTAGAGTAATCTTGGTTGTAAGTACTTGCTTTTCATCACTTTGAATATTTTGTGCCAATCCCTTCTGGCCTGCAAGTTTCTGTTGAAAAATCAGCTGACAGTCTCATGGGAATTTGCTTGTAGATAAGTAATTGCTTTCCTCTTGATGCTTTTAAGACTCTCTCTTTGTCTTTAGCCTTTGGTATTTTAATTATGCTGTGTCTTAGTATGGGCCTCTTTGGGTTCATCTTGTTTGAGACTCTGAGCTTCCTGGGCTTATATGTCTATTTCCCTCAGCAGGTTAGGGAAATTTGCTGTCATTATTTCTTCAAACAGGTTTTTAATTCCTTGCTTTCTCTCTTCTCTTTCTGGTATCCTTATGATGCAAATGTTGTTATGCTTGATGTTGTCCCAGAAGCCCTTAAACTATCATTTTTTTTAGATTCTTTTTTCTTGTTGCTGTTCTGACTGGGTGTTTTCTTTTTCTTTTTTTTTAAAAAATTATGTACTTAAATTAGTTCCAAGTATACCGTATGTTGGTTAGACATCTATATAGTTCATAAAATGATCCCACCAATTGCTCCTTCCCTCCCCTGGCCCTCCACCTAGCCATCATATTAATGCTGACTGCATTCCCTCTGCCGTGCTGCCCATCCCCGTGCAGACCGGGTGTTTGCTAAATCGCTGATTCAATCTTCTACTTTGTCTAATCTAGTGTCGATTCCTCCTAAAGTATTCTTCATTTCAGTTATTGCACTCTTCATTTCTGACTGTTTTTTTTGTTTATTTGTTTTCTATATCCATTTTTACGTTTTCTGTCTCTTTGTTGAAGTTCTCACTGAGTTCCTCTATGCTTCCCCTAAGTGCATTTAGCATCTTATAACCAGTGTTTTGAACTCTGCATCTGGTAGGTTGCTTGTCTTCGTTTTGTTTAGTTCTTTTTCTGGAGTTTTGTTTTGTTCTTTCATGTGGGGCATGTTTCTTTGTCTCTCCATTTTGGATGCCTCCTTGTGTTTGTTTCTATGTATTAGGTGGAGCTGCTAGGTCTCCCTATTTTAGTAGTGTGGCCTTATGTAGTAGATGTCCTGTGGGACCTAGTGGCACAGTCTCACTGGTTACCTGAGCTAGTTGCTCCAGGTGTGTTCCTTGTATGGGTTGTATGTGCCTTCCTGTTGTAGTTGAGACTTGGTTGCTGTTTGCTTGTCAATAGGAGGCATTGACCCTTGAGGTGATTGCTTGTGAGGACTGGCTGATGACTACAGTGGAGGAGCTGTTGTGCAGAGGCTGACCCTATAGAGCAGGATTTGCTTTAGCAGGGCACTGGGGTGTGCCTTCTGGGTGTGTCATCCTCAGATGTGGTCTTGGTGGTGCTCTGGCTCAGATCAAAGCCAGCTACTGGGTGTGCAGACTAGTGTCTCCTGGCAGGGGCCCTGCCACAGGCCAAGTTAAACTGCAGACTGTACCCTGCTTAGGGCCACCTGGCATGAGCCACCAAGCAATCTGCAGATGGCCACCATCCATGCTGGGCTTGGATGAGCCTTGAGAGTCTAAACCATGAAATGAGGCTGGCTGCTGCTAGTGCCGGGCTTGGGCCTGCTCAGCGAGAGGTGTGAAGCACATCCAGGCCAGATTCTGCTTGTTTGGGTTGAGGGCGGGGTCTCTCGGAATCACCAGGGTGGAGCGACCGGTGTTAGCCAGATCGATGGAGGCTCAAAATGGCGGTTGCCGGCGTCTGCATGCTGGGAGCAGGGAAGGCACAACAAAGGGGAGAAAGCTGCCCCTCCAGCCCTCACACTGAATCCAGACAATTTAGTTCTTCCCTGTATGTCCTTGGTGCCTTTTGAGCTGCTGCCCCAGAGTTGGAGCTCAAAGCGACTGAGGCAGCAGGTAAGTCCTCTTGTGGGCCCTTTGAAAGGAATGCCTGGTACTCTTGCAGCCCTCTGTCTCACTCAGCCACAATCTTTGCTGATTTTCACATCCAGATTTTGTGGGGTCTTTTCTTCCCAGCACTGGTACCCTGGGCTGGGGAGCCTGGTGTGAGGCTGAGGCCCCTTGTTTCTCCAGGGGGACCTCCGCAGCAAAGATATCCCTCCTGAATTTTAACCGTCACACTCAGGTGCGGAATCAGTCCTTACTGCATCACCGCCCCTCCTACCCATCTCAAGATGGCTTCTTTTGTATGTCCTTAGTTGTAGGACTTTTGTTCAGCTAGACTTCAGATGATTTTCAATGATGGTTGTTCTGTATTTTAGTTGTACCTTTGATGTGGTCGTGAGAGGAGGCAGCATAGTATTTGCCTACTACGCCATCTTGACTGGTTCCTCCTCATTATCCGGAATTCTATTTTTTATTTTTGAGGAATCTCTATACTGTTTTTCATAGTGGCTACATTATTTTACTTTCCCACCAACAGTACACAAGGGTTCCCTTTTCTCCACATCCTGGCCAACACTCGTTATTTTCTGTTTTTTTTTTTTGGTAGTAGTCATCCTGATGGGTGTGAGATTATATCTCACTGTGGTTCTGATTTGTATTTCTCTAATGATTAGTGATGTTGAGCATCTTTTCATATGATTGTTGGCGATTTGTATATCTTCTTTGGAGAAATGTCTATTCAAGTCCTTTGCTCATTTTTTAAATTTGGCTATTTGGTTGTTTTGTTGCTGATTTGTAAAAGTTCTTTATATATTCTGGATATCAGCTCCTTATCAGCTATATGATTTGCAGATATTTTCTCCCATTCCATCAGTTGTTTTTTCACTTCGTTGATGAGTTCGTATCCTTTTATGAGTTTGAAGTTTTGGAGTAGGATTGTATTACAGGGGGTCTTCAGCAAATTATTATAAAGAGAAACAAAGAACATATAATCAGGATGCTTACGCAAGCATATTTTTAATGAGGTAGGATTTAAGTTTTGTTGAGCAAGGTGGGCCCCAAGTAGAAATACAGACTGGCAGTTTGCTTATGGCCCCCTTTTCTGGCACTGACCCCTTTTTCCATCTCTTCCTCTCTGCTCAGGCACTAGGTCCTCTATCTACTGGGTGACTCGGTCCAATTCAGTTTAACAAGTGATTGTCAAACATCAACTGGGCACCAGGCACTGTGCTAGTGTTATCGTTGGAGAGATCGGAGTTCCAGTAATGCACACATCATCTAGGTCCTTTTCACTGCTAAAGAAATGAATTTCAACTCAGCGAATATGAGAAATAATCATTTATTAAAAACACAGTATAAGGTAGAAGACGGGTCAAGCCTAAAATGGACAGCCACGTGAAAATGAGATTATGTACCCTTGGGGGGGGGGTATAGATTACAGCCTGAGAAGATGGAGAGCTGTAACCCCAGGGAGGGAGACGTCTGCATTACATCTGGGGGCTGTGATGGAGTGGTCTCAAAGACATTCCTAGGTGATTGGCAAGTGAAGTCACCTTGACTGATACCTGGCTGCTATATAAATTTGCCTAGCGTGCATATGCTCACCCAGAATTCAGTCTGTTATAATTAGATTCACGAACTTCCAGGTATAGTCATTATATTATAATGATGGTATAACGAGGCTGAAGTTATGGGCAGTACTTTCTGCGCATGCGTTTGTGGCTGGTTTAGCCGGCAGCTTGTATGGCCTTTGTGCTCTAGGATTTGGGGTAATTTATAACCCTAAAAGGGAGTTATTTCTGGGAGGTCCTTAAGGAAGGTCTTCAAGGGAAGTTTCTATGGTTACAGAGCTGGCCTCTTATTCCTTTGTTCCCCTGTCACTCAGGTCTGACTAGCTACCTAACACGAGGAGTTACAAAAGACAGCAAGGCAAAGCTCTACCCTCAACATGTGCCGATACACATGGTGGGAATGTCAGTGTGATGTGAGCAATGAGGAATGTTCTCTCAGGTAGTGGTTACCCACTGTAGGAAAAAAGGCAAAAAAAAGAACATTTAACTTGGACCAAAGGATGATAGATGCTAATCCTGAAGTCATTTAGCACCTGGTCTGTTCTGCCCTCAGGGCAGCCTTGAGCTCCTCTGCTCCTCAGACCCCAGTGGTCAGCACCTGAAGTCAGCCAGAGAGGGCGCATCATTGCAGGGGGCCTCGGCAGGGGGAGGGTGTCATGATCTATTGTGTTATATTTCTCCACTAACATTCACTATTTAAAGGTGCAAAAATAATTCTAGACAATAACTGAAGAATCTCAATAAACTTTATTTCCTTTGGAAAACTGAAAGGAGCAATATACATGATTGGTAAATTCATTCTCAAAATTAAATGCTTAAAAAAAGATTTGTTGTATTTAATAACATATTGTGCTTCATATGTGCCAGTCACTGTTCTAAGCCCTTTAGATGTATTTAACTCGATTACTCCTCACTACAACCCTATGTGGTGGATATTATCACCCCACAGAAGATAGGGAAACAGAAGCACAGGGAAACTAAGTTCCTGGCCCAAGGCCATAGAGTAGGCTATGACAGAGCTGGAATTTGAACCTGCAGCCTGGCTCTAGAGCCTATTCTCTAGGCCTTGGATGGTTCGATTTTTACATGCCAAGAAAGTTTTTCCACTTCAGTCAACCTGAGCCAACAGAATACATGTTATAAGGTCATTCCCTTTAAGACTCCAATTTCTCACTTTCAGCTTCTGAAAAATTTACCATTGCTTTAGGTCTCTGAGGTAGGACTTAGTGTTAAAGAGCTCTAGAAATGGCTCCCTAGGGGTTTCAAAGTCATCACTTTGCTCTGTTGTCCAGAGGCCTGGGAACTTCATTTAAAGCCACACTTAAAAAAAATAACTAAAAAAAAAAAAAAATAACAAATAAAATAAAATAAAATAAAATTTTAAAAAATCTATAGACATAAGGGAAAAAAATTCTCTGAGAAAGGTTTTTAAAACCATAACCATCATACCATTATCATACTCAATAAAATTAATAATTTCTTAATACTATCTAATCCTAGGGTTGAATTTTCTCTGGTTATTTCAAAACTGTCTTTTCACGGTTACATTGGGTTGTAGGTCTTTAAGTCTTTTCTACTCTATAAAAGAATGTCTTCCTTTTAATGTGTATATATTTTATTGGCAAAACTGGGTCGTTTGTTTTGTGAAACAACTAGGAAGACTGAGAAATATGCTTTAAGATGTCTTTGTGGCTTTCTTGGTCTCTAGGCTCTATCCCATTAAGATGTTCAGTTAAGAGACTGTGTTTTAAAGACGTTCGAAATAATTCTTCTTCATGTGATTGTGAAATCAACTTGATACACTGTTGGTTTTATTTGTCTCTTTGTTTTTGATTGATGGGAGTTGCCTTTCCTAAATATGATTTTGTTTTTTAGTACTGTAAAATATTTACATGGCTGAAAGTCGAAATTATAAAAAAGATACGAGCAGAGAAATATTGTTTCCCTATCTCCACCCTCCGCCCCATCAAATTGTCATTCTCTTCCTTGCCTTAAGATAATGGCTTCTAATTAGTTTTTGCTTTATCTTCCCATTGCTGTTTATCTGTCTGTATGCTTGTATTCCTTCTCCCTTTCTAACAAAAACAGATAGTGTACTATGCTTTCTCTTCTGACCTTGAATTTCTGGAGGCCATTCTTATTCCTTTTTACAGCTGCTTAGCACTTCATCGGGTGCATTTACCAGTCTCCTAGTGATGGGCATTTGAGTTGTTCCCAGTCTTTGCTATTACAGATAGTGCTGCAGTGGATAACCTTGAGCACATGTCATTTCACAATTTTGGTAGTTATATTTGGGGTAGACTTCCAGAGCTGTGGTTGCTGGGTCAAAGGGAAAAGGCACAAGCAGTTTTGCTAGACATTACAAAACCTTCCTCCATTGCGAATGGACCGTTTTGAATTCCCATATGCAATGCAGGAGAGTGACCGTTTCTCCAGAGTCTTGCCAGTAGAGTGTGTTGTCAAACATTTGGCGTTTTGCCTACCTCAAAGATAAGAAATGGTATCTCAGTATATTTTAAATGGGAAATTCTCTTGTTATGAGCAAGGGCGAACATACTATCATTTGCTTTATTTGCTTTTCTTCTTCTGTGAAGCACCTGTTCATATCGCTTGTCCATTTTTCTACCAAGTTATTGAACTATTTCTTCTTAGAACTTCTTTAATTCTTGAGGGCATTAGCCCTTTGTTTGTAATAAAACTTGCAATTATTTCTCTCACCTTTTCATTTGTCTTTTGATTTTACTTAGGATGCCTTTATATTGCCATGGAGCCAAATGTATTAATCTTTTATTACTTATGGATTTTACCTCTCCTAGATTATAAAATATTTCATCCATTTTTCCTATTATTTGTATGATTTCATTTTTACATTTAGACCTTTAACCCACTTGTAATTATCCTAGTGTTTAGTGGTATTTAGTGTGAGAAATGGATCCAATTTTATCTTTTTCAGTAGCCAATTGTATGATATGTGAAATATATCTCAATAAAGCTGTTATTAAAAATCTATCTATATCTGTCTGTCTATCATCTATCTATCTATCTGTCTATCTATCTATCATCTATCATCTATCTATCTATCATCTATCTAGAAATGTTTGGAAGGATATATCTTAATACTTAAACATTGTTTGAGACTAGATGGTGGGATTATGAATGTTTTCTATTTTCTATTTTTTCCCCTATATGAACAGATATGCCCTGTTTCATTTTCCTGTATTTGTCAAGATGTTCTTTCTGTGTTATATACCTTAGAAGGTTGGGATATTTATTTCTGTGAGGACATAATGCAAGTCCAATAAAAATATTTTTTTGAAGAATTTGGTCCATAATTCACACTTAAGCAACCAAACAATAAGTATTTGAGTATCTACTATGCACACTAAACTGTGTTATATGCTGGGGGAAATAAAAAACAACAACAACAACAACAACAACAAAAATCCCCAAAAAACCCAACACCTAAAAAACAACAAAAAAATAACACCCAAAACCAAAAAACACAATCATCTGGATAGACATATCTACAAGTCAAGTCCACTAACCTTGAGAGGAGTCAGGACCATTTAAAAAGCCAGATGAGTGGTATAGACAGGGAGAGTGAAGAATTCACAGGAGGTATAGATCTCTGTGGGGGCGGTGGGAAGTAGGGGTGACTCTGGAAGCTTTAGGGAGGATGTATTTTCCAATTAATCCTTGAAGGATGAATAGGGTTTAGACAAACAGGGAGAAAACAGAGGAACATACAGGCGAGGACAGTGTTGTGAGTGGAGGTGAATGAGAGCCCCTTGGGGTGTTCTGGGACCAGGGAGACAAGGTTGGTTAAAGGAGATATGCCTTGAGCATCTGCTACTATTCACAGTGACTGAGGAGCAAAGCTCTCTCTGTTTGAAGGAGGCAAGGCTGTCTTCAGTCACTTGGGAGCCTCTCAGGGGATTTAGTTACACACAGAACCCTTCCCCAAGGAGCTCATTTCTAGTCCCAAGCTGCTTGTAAATGCTGAAGCCCACGGACAAAGAGACTGTCAAGGTTTAGATTTGACATTGCTCTTAATCATCTCATTCTTGGCTGGCACCCATAGTGTGAGGACTTTGAGTCTACATCAGGACATAGTCAGCCCTTCTTGGATGGGAACACAGCAGCTGCCTGGCAGGGCCTGTGGAGGGCAAACACGCAGGCTTGGATGGGCTTCTGCTTAGAAGGACTCTGGGCACAATCTTCCTCCTTCTCCTCCAAGTATCAGAATAAGCAGTGGCACTTATGCTGGGGAGGGCAGGAAGCAGGCAAGTCTAACAGGCTAAACAGCCACCGCACCACGTGTTGTACATTGGAGCCTCATTCCTTTGAGAGCTAGCATAAAAAAGGCCCCCAATTTTTCAGTTAATCTTTTTGATTTTGTGTTTTGTGATGGGGGGATTTTGTGGCTCACCTCCTCTGTGACTCTCCAGAACCACTTCTAGGTCCCACATTCATACCTTTCCCTCTGGGCCACCCAAGGGTGGCGCATGCCTTTACTATGCGTTGCCAAGAGCCTCCCCTCACCATGAGTTCTCCCGCTTCAGGGCAGGGCGATACTGCTGAATCACTTCATGAGGATTTCTTTAACTTCCCAGAAATCCATTTCCCTTTTAAACAACTCCTACTTATGTTTAACCTAATGCTCTTGTGCTGCAGAAATAGAAAATGCCTGAGTACCACCTTTCCCCCCTTAATTACAGACTCTACAGTTCTTCCCCCTTAGAGAGCCACACGGTGGGATGGATAGAGCATGGGTCTGAAGTCAGATGAGCCCTGGCTCTGTCACTACCAGCTGGGTGACCACAGGCAAGTGACTTAGCTCTGAGCCTATTTATGCCTGGTTGTAGTGAGGAGTAAATAACACAGGCAAAGTGCCAGGCTCACAGACAGAACGCTATAAAAATAAGGTTATGAGGAAAGCGTGAAGACAGGGAGTATGTTCCGTGGAGTCACTTAACCAAGCTGCTGAAATTATTAACATTATGAAGGTTGAAGCATGAGGAAAGATTCTATTCTTGTTCTACCTAGCCTGGGAACTTAAACTTTTTTGAATTTCCCAGTCCTGCATCAATGCCTGGATATACATCTGGACCTCTAGGTAGCTCTTTGATTACCTGCTGAAAGATTCATGTATCCAGGCCACCAAATTATCCCCCGAAAGACTCATGTATACATCCACATGACATTCATTATCCAGACCACCAGGACATAACCAGACCTTTCTGGAACCCATCTTCTGGACCACCTGGCATCCATCACCCTAACTACCTGTCATCTGACAGATAACCGTCCTGGACCAATCCTAGGGCTAAGAATGAAGGACTGATAAGTCTCAAGAATGTGCTTTTTGCTATAAGAACTTTTCTCTCTTCTTCGGAACACTTCTGGGTTTTTGCCTAGCAGTGTTTACAGTTTGCAAACTCTAAGACCCTTGAATAAATCTTTATCATTTATTTTTAGTAAAGCCTGCAGTCTCTTCCTGAGTTCATTAGACATTTCTTTGATATGTTCAAAAGCCTTAGTTGGTATAGACCTCCCTGTTCAGTGTTTTGAGCCCTTTAACCTTATCCATCCTGTTTTCCAGCATTTTAATCAGTACCCCTCTTTGAGTGCATTGCTGTCCACTGAGGCACCAAGCTCACCCAGAGCCTGTACAATGGTAGGTTTCTCTACCAAGAACTGACTTCCAGGCCCAAGAGACTGCCCCGGGAAAAGAGTGTCCTCTGGACACTGCTTGCAGAACCAGAGCAGACAGAGGCTCCTATGTTTACAATCTTGTCCTCAGTTATCTGATACCAGTCTCCACGGGCATTAGCAAAAGGCATCTCCAATTTCGGGGTACATATTTCTATCTGAGGTTGCGCTCTCTGTCTTCAACCTCCTTGGACTTGAACCACATCTTCCCAGAAATAAGTGACCCAGACTCCTTGTGGAATGACCTATACAGGCAGCATGCCCGTGACGGGATGAGAACTGGGACAATACACAAGGGGAGAGATGAGGCTCTCGTGCATTAAACAGGGCACACACAGCTGGTCAGGAGCCAAGTCATTAATGTGCCTGCTGATTCCCCTTTCGAGCCAGCAGCCAGGAACTGTTTTCCTCTCACCGTCACTCTTCTCTTTTATGACTCGTGACCCCTTTGATAATCAAGATGGCGGTACACAACAGCAGGTGTCCCGGTATCTCCCCAGAACCTTAGTCGTGCCTCCTTTCCTCCTTTGTCCTTCCAAGGCAGCCACCGTCACACTCGAGCCTTCAGGCTGCCTCCTCCAATCTCATTTTCCCCCGGGGCTGGTTTTAGCCATGGTCTTTCCTTGCACTTCACTATCTGAGCACCAAAGTGTTAACAAACTAATTTAATTAACGTTCCCAAGCGAAATGAGGGAATACCAGAGAGACTCCAGGTTCCCTGTTGAGTCCTTGTGTAGGTCCAGACACACCATCTCTGACTTTGTGATTCTGATATTGAAAATTTCTTATAAAGTAGGAGATGCTTTTGGGCCAATGGGTCATTCAAGCACCCTCATATTATATTGGATACTAAAGCTATCCATAAATTTTAAAAATTATGAGATGACTATCATGTTTATAAGAAATAAACTGAATCCTATACACTGGTGATTGGGACCAGTACTATAATCAGTTATGCCATAATAGAGATTATCTGTCACCTATTTAGTGATGTTATTTTATGCTTCCTTCCATAACCCATTACAATTAGCCATTGAGAAAGAGTATCTTTCAATTTGACTTTTCTGTGATAATGTATAGCTCTGATAAGTGATAGTTTCTTTCCCCCAAATGTAGAGTAATGGTCTTCAAAGTATGGTCAAGAGCCAACAGCAGCACCTGGGAACTTGTTAGAAAGACAAATTCTTAGGCTCCATCCCTGACTGATGGAATTAGAAACTCTGGGGGTGGGGGCTGGGAATCTGCATTAGAATAAACCTGCCAGGGAATCGTGATGCACACTCCAGTCTGAGAACCACTGCTGGAGAGTAACCCATTAACCAATTAATAGTCTATCACCTGCTGCAGCTTGGAGCAAGGGCCCGCTCCTTTGCAGGAGGTCTCCCAGAGAAAATAAAATTCTTGTCAACTTCATCTCTTTTATAATCAACTTACCTTGTTTTGCTTGGAGTAGCAAGTTGAGGTGGGAAAGAGGGAACAAGCCTCAGGAACAGCAAGATATGCAGAGAGAACCCTTGGAAAGAACTTGCTTAGCACAGCTGAGGGCTGTAAGCAGAAGGTGCACCTCGGATTAATTCCAGCCAAGTTTAAATTGAGCCAAGGGGCATCTCAGACACCTACGGTGCCCATGAGGGCTGCTGGACTTCATCATGCCAGGAGGAGTTTCCTTGTCTGAGCTGCTTCTCCTGATTCGTCAGTAGGACAAGAAGAGCTGTATAAACATCTTTTAATGGTGTGTGGTCTGGTTTAAAAGTAAATCAGGAACAGGACTTAACATAGGGATGGTCTGCAAGGGTACAGCTTTTCTCTTGACTAAAAGTTGAAAAATTAGATTGGAAATGATTTCTGCTAAAGAACCATAATGCTTCCCACTGACTGCTTCTTGTGATCAGTGTGGCCACATCGGCTGATGAAACCTGATAAATTACCAACTGCCTCACTGCATTTGCTACTCATGACCCTTTAAGAGAGGCACTATTATTACTAGTGTACTTATAGATAGGGGAAACTTAGGCTCAATAAGGTTGAGTCAACTGCCTGTTAGAAAGGGACAGGATTGGTGCTTAAACTAAGAAGCCTCAAAAGCTCGCATGTTTAGCCACCAAGCTGGGTTCCCTCCCATGAGTCTGATGGGCCAGGATCATCCTTTATTAGTTTTCCATGAAATCTCGTCTTCTCTGCTCCCCGCACCCCCTTATCTTCCTGCCCCTCTCTCCCACTCAGTCTCTCTTCTTCCTTAGTTTGTCAACAGTCTTTTCTCCATCCCGACTGAAGGCTTTGTTTTGAGGGGTCTGTGTGGGTTGTTCTTTGCCTGATCCATTCATAATTAATTCTAAAAAATAATCAGAGACAGAAATTTGTATTTAAAAAATTTTTCATACTCTCTCAGGTTTGAAAAAACAATAAGTTTTGAATAATAATTATTTGCTGAATGAGGGATCAGCAACTGGGTCCGTCTTAGATGTTGTTGGTGTTGGGCTGAGGTGGATGTTATAAGTCAACCAGGAGCTGCTGAAGCCCCAGAGCAGTCATGCTCAGGTGAGTTTGGCTGGGTGGGCCACACCCTCCAGGGGCTGGCATCTGAATCTGAGTCTGGCTGTTTCAACTCTCACTCTGATTCTGAATCCCCAGGGGCAAGGGCCAGAACACTGGTCTTTTTAAGAGGTCTCCAGCAATACTTAAGACAAGGCCAGTTTGGGGAATGCTGGACAGAAGGAGTACGCCTTGCTTCTCTCACTTTCTTGCACCTTTGAATCACCTATTTCAGTAGCTCCCTCTGGAGATTCTGAGGCCAGGGGTCCCAGGACCAAAATTTGAGAACATTGCTGTAGAAGAGATGTCCTCACACTGGGGCATGCATCAGAATTCCTTCACAGGCTTGTTAACACCTAGATTGTGGGCTCCTCGCCCAGGGTGTCTGATCCAGTTAGCCTGGAGTAAATTTTGTATTTCTAGTAAGTCCCCAGGTGACTGAGAGCTGATGCTGCCGGTTTTACTTTAAATCCATTTTGTAACAAAGTAGGGATAAGTATGTTAATGAGTGAATGACTGAATAAACCAATGATCAAATCAGTAAATGAAAGAGACAGATGAGAAACAAACACATCAGTACCCTCTGGGTCTGTCCTAATGGAATGAGACTCTGGGCCTCTCTTGATTTAAGTAGAATTTTGGGCTCCACAGAGGTCCACAGTTGTCCAGCTCAATTTTGATGGAGACCAAAGGAATGAGACCGAGGTCATCAGCCGGACTCACACTGGAGACACTTAATGTTGCTCTGGATTGGGGCTCTTGCTGCAATGTGGAAACAGACCCAAGTCAAACCAGTGCTGACAGATGACAGCGTGAACAATGTTTGCCTTCTCAGGGATCCTCCTTGTGGGACAAGTTTTCTTCTTCCTACGAGGGCCAGAAACACACTCCATGTCCCAGGAACATGTTCCCTTAGGGTCTCATAGGACTTACAAAGTCTCATGTATTGGCTTTTCCTTCAATGCAATTTGTCAAAGGCCCCTTCTTTGGTATTCTACTTTGTTCTGTGGATAGTGGGCAGGGCCCAGTTAACCTAGTTAAAGGGAATCACCTCCAAGAGGTGGAGATTGTTATGGCACAAATATCAGATATAACTGAAAGCCAGAGGAGAAGCCATTTCTGGAAAGATGGACCACCAATTCCTTCCTTCGGTGGGTTAGTTGTTTATGTGTGAGATATCAGGCCAGACACTGTAGAAGATTAAATAGAGGCACAGAGACAGACAGACAGACAGACAGACACACACACACACACACACACACACACACACACACACACATACACACATACTTTCTCCTCTCGAACCTTGTAATTGAACGGAAGAATCCATACAATGCACAGAATGTTATAATCAAGAAAATACACACTAAGAGCAATCATTTTTTGTTTAAATAATCATTTGCTGATTCCTACAATAGCCTGTCTTACCCTATTTTCTTCCCATTTACCTTTCTTTTCTCTCTCCTTTATCTGCTTGTACTTTCCAGCTCGTGGACATTATACAGAATGGCAGTTCCTGTGAAATGCAAGAACAAGGAAAACAATAGCTTTTAGTCAATTCTTGTTAGCACGAAAACACTAGAGACTGGAAGGGTCATGTGGGTCAGTGATCTGTTGCTCCTGGCAATTGAAATACTTAATTTGTCATCTGAAAAAGAGAGGTCAGGACTCCTCGAAGCTCAGTTAAAAACTGTGGTTACCTGAGGTCTGGAGCTGGGTTGTCAGGATGGGAGAAGGAAGTGATCTGGCTGGGCTCTGGGCAGCAAGAGCTCCCAGGAAGGATGCTGCTTCCTAGGTCTGCTCTTCTGTACCCTGCATCCGATTGCTCTGAACCTCTGTTTCTTCATTTGTGTCGTGGCCATGATACCTACTCTATTGACCTCACAGGATAAAATGAGGATGAAATGAGTTAGCCATGTACATAAACGCCGACCCAAGCACACAACACCGAGCTCAGTGGCCGCTCATCTCAGCGAAACTCATTATTCTCGGATTACCGAAAAAAAGGTGAGATTGGCAAGTACTCGACACCCCGTTACACTAGAGAAGTGATTCAGTGACTTCCCCACGAGCCTTCCAAGGATCCAAATAGCTTTATCAGGCATTCACTCTGGCATGATGTCCATGATTTAATTTAATTCTCTCAACAGCCCCATGAGGAATATATTTTCTTCTCCCTTAGAGAGAGAGAGACCAAAGCTCAGAAGAGGTGACTACACCATGCCTAAGATCACATGGGGATTTGAACTCAGGTCTGTCTGATTCAAAGCACATTGATTTTTCACTGTTCCCCACTGGCTCATGGCTCATGGATATGGAAATAAAACCTAGGCCTACATATTAAGTCATCAGGACGCCCCAACAAGCCATGGAGAAATGAGAGGAGAGATAATGGAATCTCTGGAAATATCGCCTCACCTCAGGATTGTTTTATGGAGACCGCTGAGGGCCAACGAGAGGCCTGTGTCCACTAAACGGGCATCACCTCTTTATCCTCTCTCTCCAGAATCTACTTAGGATGACCCCAAAGCCAGTGGTCTACAGAACACATTTTCCTGGCCTCACACAGGTTTCTCGAAGCTGCCCAACTGCCCCCCAGAAGTCAGGCCTGATGGACACTTTAGGTGGAACCTAGCTGGGGAGGAGCTTGAGAGTTTAACGGGGATAGAGGGTTATGCAGGGGGCAGGCTTCACTCTAACTCTCTTTCTCAATGCAGTGCTGCCTCCTCCTTCTGGCCTGCTTTCTGATGTCCCCAAGGCATTTTCATGTAGGGAGAATGGAAAGACGGTGTGGATGTAGCCAATCAAGAAATGATATTCTCTAATCAGGTCACTCAGGCGGTCCCTTATCTAACCCAGCTGGCTCTGAGCCTTTTGCCTGAGGAATGTTCTGTTTTGTAACAGTGAAGCTGACCTCAAGCTAGGCCACACTGTCCAGATCCTTGTTTGATCTAAACGAGCAGAATAGCTATCCCCTGGGAGAGTTCTGTCTTGCTGGTAGATCTCCAGAAGGGGGCATCACTGTTTAGCCTGGGGAATCAGTAAATGGCCTCTCCGCCTGCTTGGACTGCTTGTATAACTAAAGACAAGCACCAGCTGATGGATTTTCCTCAGGTACAGAAGGATCCAGATTTTCTAGAGATGTGTGAAAAGGAGCTTCATACAATTTATAAAAGAATGCATCGAGGTTGCCAATAGAAGATCATTATACAAAAATCAATTTGTATTTTTATGACCAATCCCCATCAGGAAACTCGAACTTTTAAGTTACCATCGATAAGAGAAACAAAAGCTTGTAGGGACCAGAAATAATTATAATAAAATATATGCATGGTTTTAATGGAGAAAATTATAAAACTTCACTTATTTAGGTATTCTTTAATAGATAAGGTGTGTTCATGACATGAAGATTCACTGTCATTTCAATTCTTCCTAAATTAATCTATGAACTCTCTGTGACTCCAGTCAAATCCAGGCAGGGTATTTTGTGTAGACAGGATGATTCTAAACTCGTGAAAAAGCAAAGGGCCAAAAAAAAAAAAAAAAAGTTATGAAATTTTGAAGGAAACAACTTGCTTTATAGGCAGGTCAGGTCAACAAGTACTTTTGATACGATTTGTCTTGGCCCCAGTAACTCCTGAAGGAGACTAAATATGATTTTGTAAATCTTTCATTTCTTAAAAACAGACAAAAAAAATCAACAATTATTTCTTCCTCAGTCCCAGCAACTGTTGAAGTTGCTAGAAGTTTGGTGGTACTCTCTGAAGTGTCTGCCTTGAGTGGGCCTGGCATTTGGAAGTACAGATGGGAGGGGAGAGGAATGGGGAGAGGGCCTTGGTGGGGGAAGAGGAGGAGCAGGCGGGGAGGGCTCTGGGCCCCAGGGTGCACCCCTGCTGGGTGCTGCCACACTGGCCCTGCCCTTGTCTAGCATCAGGCTGACAGTCCAGCTGCTGCCTCATGTGTGCTGCCCTGGAATTCTCATTATGTCACCGGAATCCAGTACTGGCCAGTGATGAAATTACAGACAGGGTCTAGCCTCGCCCATGTGACCCACGAGGGGAAACCTCTCTTCTGGATCCTGGCTCTGGAAAACCTCCCAGGCCTCTCGGCCAGGGCCTTGTCCCCAGGTGCCTTCTCAAACTGTTTATGGGCCCCTTGCTTCCCATGGGAAGGTGCCCCTCCCCTGACTTTGTCACCACACCCTTCAATTAAATCAACAATAAGCACTAAGAAAGAGCGGGCCTGGGCTAGGGCTGTGCGTGAGAGGACCAGAGCAGGTCTGGCACCCAAAGAGGTTTCAATCAAAGGGAGCATTGTTTTATTTTTTTAAAAAAATCTTATTCAGAAAATATTTATTGAGTCTTACAACATCCTTGGGGGGATAACATGGAATATGGTTCCCACCTTGCCCTCAGGGCACAGAAAGCTCAGAGGAGAAGACAGAGAGTGAACAGGCAGTTAGTTATAAAAGAACGAAATAAGGGTGGGGACAGCTAAAAGCAAGGGTCTCTGCGCCCATGGCAGCCACATCTAACCTAACACTGGAAGTCTGAGAAGGCTTCCTGGGCGGATGAGAACTCCGCTGGGGCAGGAAGGACCAGGACCTGGTCAGGGGCGCTGCGTAAGGTTTGGGGGTAGAGTGAGGGTGACTGCTAGGATGGTATAGGGCGAACCTTCCGGACAGAAGAAATAGCCAGGAAAGGCTTCTTGACAAAGAGCGAAGGCAAAAGGAAATAGAATGGCTAAGAATATTTCGGAGGGGGAAATATTGGAGTCAGGGAAACTAGGTGAAAAACTGGGAAGGAAGCTCTCCTTCAGTCCTCAAGGGGTCTGTTGGAAGAGTTTCCTTCCCTTCCTTTCCCTTCTCTTCTCTTTCTTTCCTCCTCCTCTCTCCCTCTTTTCTTCTTCTCTTTCATTAAATACTTCATGATTCATCTCTGCACCGGCAATGTATTGGCGACTCCAGATGAGAGAAGCTGTTGGCAGCGGCATAGGGGTGGGAAGAGTGTGTGATAGGCAGAAAAAAGAGGTCAGGCATTATGGGGAACCGGGTGCCGTTTTCTGAGTGGGGGTCCACTGGAGAAGGCGTGACGGAGGAGGGATGGTGATGGCATATTCAGTTTTGGACATGGTAGGTTTGAGTGTCTATGGGGGTTCTGGGTAGAGAGGTTCAGTAAGCAGCTGTCTGCCAGGGGTGAGACTGGCCTGGTGACTGAGGTTGCACATGGTAACTGAAGTCGTGGGCTAGGTTGAGATAATGCACAGAGTGACACTGAAAAGGTTGCTGAGGACAGATCCTGACATTTACAGAAAAATCTCTTTATCTGCAGAGACACAGAACATAGCTCCAATGAATTCTTTTTTGTTCTGTAAACCCTTCTACACTTGTATTTTCTTCGCCCCCAGGGCCTGTATGTAACTCTGTATTCCAATGGGTGGATTTCAGATCTGCATTCCCGGATTCTCCCTTTTATACTCATTCATGCCCTCCCAGACATGGAAGGCCAGGTGCAGAGGCTTTAAAATGTACCTGGGCTCCAGCTACCACTTTTTCTTCAGGCAGAGTGCAGCCCTCTTGCTGGTTGGGGACGTTCACGTCTGCATACAGCTGTGTTTGCACGGCAGTCGTGTGCCCTGCTACCTAAGCTAGGTGCGCTCTCCCAAGCAGTATCCCCATAAAGGCCTCAGTGCTAGCTGCTTGTCTGGGCAACCTCCCCGACCTCTCCTCTCGCCACCCTTCTCTGTCTGTTCTGTCTGACCCGGTCTTACCCACTCTCTTCTTGCTGGTTCTCCTACTCACAGCCTTTGTGACTCTGCTCCTAGCATTCGAACCTTAGCCTAATTTTACTATTTCAGGATTCGAGAACCCCGGCCCTGCTCTCCAGCTTTTGCACATGTTTTTCTCTCTGTCTGGAACACCCTTCTGGAAGAACCACCAGGTCTGCCTGACTCAACTTTCGAAGCACTTCTGCAGGACTTTTGTGTGCTGGAGATAGTTTCATTTTATATATCTCATGGGTTGCAAAGGTCCGTTTACTGGCCTGCGGCCCTCTTCTTGTGAACAGGGACCCTGGTTTATTTATTTCAGGATCCCCAGCACCTAACAGAGTACGTGGTTCAATAAATGTTTTCATTGAACTGAAATGAACCCTTCTGGATTGCATCTCTATGTCTTGACTCTGGCAGCTAGGTGAGCTTGCACAAGCAGGCAGATTTTTTTCCTGACACGCAGTGCACGAATTAGCAACAGGTGAATAGCAGTGCTCAAGCCCACGTGCTTCGCTTACATAACAAACCCTTTTCTCCACCTCTGTTAGCTGCCTCCAGACAGTACACCAAAGCTCAGCGGCCTCCTCATCTGCACC
>NW_011888847.1:8692317-8705872 GCF_000151845.1 Pteropus vampyrus
GCTCTCCCAAGCAGTATCCCCATAAAGGCCTCAGTGCTAGCTGCTTGTCTGGGCAACCTCCCCGACCTCTCCTCTCGCCACCCTTCTCTGTCTGTTCTGTCTGACCCGGTCTTACCCACTCTCTTCTTGCTGGTTCTCCTACTCACAGCCTTTGTGACTCTGCTCCTAGCATTCGAACCTTAGCCTAATTTTACTATTTCAGGATTCGAGAACCCCGGCCCTGCTCTCCAGCTTTTGCACATGTTTTTCTCTCTGTCTGGAACACCCTTCTGGAAGAACCACCAGGTCTGCCTGACTCAACTTTCAAAGCACTTCTGCAGGACTTTTGTGTGCTGGAGATAGTTTCATTTTATATATCTCATGGGTTGCAAAGGTCCGTTTACTGGCCTGCGGCCCTCTTCTTGTGAACAGGGACCCTGGTTTATTTATTTCAGGATCCCCAGCACCTAACAGAGTACGTGGTTCAATAAATGTTTTCATTGAACTGAAATGAACCCTTCTGGATTGCATCTCTATGTCTTGACTCTGGCAGCTAGGTGAGCTTGCACAAGCAGGCAGATTTTTTTCCTGACACGCAGTGCACGAATTAGCAACAGGTGAATAGCAGTGCTCAAGCCCACGTGCTTCGCTTACATAACAAACCCTTTTCTCCACCTCTGTTAGCTGCCTCCAGACAGTACACCAAAGCTCAGCGGCCTCCTCATCTGCACCCGCCAGAGGCTGCAAGGACGGCACAGGTCTCCGCCTCTCCGACAGATACCCTGATACCCTGTCTTTGGCATCACATATCTTGCTTGATAACATGAACCAGGCAGAAAGGACTTACCTCTGTCTTGGAATGTTTTGGCAGGTTTGGATCCTGGATGGACAGAGTAGGATGTAATGTGCAGCTCAGGGGAGGGAAGGGAGTTGGGGCTAAAGGGTGACTGAGAGTGTAACTGAGTCTCCAGGGGCGGAAAATCCCATTTTCCCTGTAGGTGAGCAGAGAAGCAGTGCTGAGAATACTAGAATAATTGAACTTGAAAATGAAAAGGAAATGGGAAAGCACATGAGCAGTCTTAGCTGTTGTTATTCGCCTGTCACATGTTGCCCTCTGACCTCTCGTTTGCAAAGGTAAGGACCAGCTGGTGCAGGTTCTCAGTTACCCGCCAATTCAGACAGCTCTTTGCTGCATTTCCCCCCAACCTGGAAAAAAAGGCAAGTCGAGTTGATCAAATTATATTCTGGCCCTGTTGTACTTCCTCCTCACTCCAGGGTTAAAATAGTTGACCCAATAATGTGTATAACCTTGGAAACACTGAGCTATCTGTCATAGAAACCCTGTACATTCCTGCAAAGAACATTTCAATACAAAAGCCAAACATCGATCGATAAATAGCAAATGGGTGAAATTGTTAATACTTCTATAGTTCAGTGGGTCTGCCGTTCTGCTAAAGCGGTGATTCTCAAATAAGCTTGCTTCAGTATCACTGGAGGGGCTTGTTACAATGCAGGTTGCTGGCCCCACCCCTAAAGTTTCTGCTCCTTTGTCTGAAGAGGTGGGGAATGGGGAGGGTCGGGTAGAACATTTGCATCTCTCAGTTCCCAGGTGATGTTGCTGCAGGTCCAGGAAATGACTTTCTTTCTTTTTTTTTTTAAGTAGCTAAGAAAACTTAGAGAGAAATAAAAACAAACAAACAAATCAAAACCCCCAAAACAAACAGATATAAAAGGTACTATGTCAAAACCTGACCTCTGGACACTTTTCATTGCTTCTTGTGTGGTAGGTCACCGTCTTCCATAAGCATGTGAGGTCGAGGAGAAATGGCTTTTCCAAAGGGAGTGCCCTGGGATTCATCGCCTTCTCCCTTCTTGGCTCCCACATGGTATCAACACATCCAGCTTCTTGGTGCACAGCTAAGTAGAGACAAATGTCAGGGTGCAGCACATCTAGAGCCGTGGGATTTGGAGGTTAGAAGGCTCCGCGGTGTTCACCAACTACACTCCGGAGTGGTTTCCAAACCTTTCAGCTTTCTGCTCCTCTCGACTTCCCCAAACCCCAGCTTCGAGTCTGCTGTTTTCTAAAGCAGACTTTAAAAGCCAGTGCTTCTTGAACAACATTCCCCTTCTTTTCCCCAAGAATACGTGTACTTCTCTGTGGAAACTGAGCTATTGCTTGTATCCTTAATTTCCTGGATGAGTCAACACAATTTTCTGCTTGGGCTCCTGGTCTCCTTTTTGATTCACTCTAATATTCTCTCGTAGACTCCAGCAGTGCCAGTCATCTGCCAGGAGACTTGCCGAGCAGGACTGCCATCTACGACCCATTTTGAGCTGATGATGGCATCAGGCTCAGCTCCTCCAGAGAATTCTCATTCTGCCCGCTTTGAGCTGCCTCTCAGCAGAGCGGCCGACTTTAGACCACTTTGCAGTATAAAGAAGCCTCTCTCTCTCTCTCCCCTGAGGATGATCTTTCACTTTCTAGGCAATAACCTCAATCCAATGTAACCCGGCCCCACCCCCACTCCCCTGGGCTGGATTAAAAATTTGGTGGAGGGAGGAGGATGAAGGGGTGAAGTAAGGGGGTGGGAGGATGAGAGAGGTCGAGATCATTGGCTGATGAAATATTCATCATAGGGAAAAGCAGATCTTTGTTCTCCTTCCTTTATAGTTAAAACACACACACACACACACACACACACACACACACACACACACACACACAATTTGGTATTGTTTTTATGTGCGGTGAGGTTCCTTAATCAGTTCTGTATTTATTTATGATCTGTCTTAATCGGGCTCCGACCACCATTGCGGAACCATCAACTTTGTGATTACAGGCTGTGTTTTAGTGAGAAAAACATACACCGCTTACCAGGCTGTTTTAGTTTTATATTGGTTCAAATATTTGTTGAAGGAAGGAATGTTTTACTCTCTTGTGATTTCATGGGCCTCAGCCTAGGTATATAATGGGATTCATAATAATAATACTATACCTCATGAAGACTTTGCCTCAGAAAATATCATAAATTACAAAAATATTTTTGAGGTTGAAAAAGGTAAATTCTGCAAAACATTTTTGCAGTGCCTGCTCCTCTTACTCAAATATAAAGAGAGAAATTCTCTCCTGGAGGAAGGTGACACATCATATGTCAGGGCTTGCATGAACGGGATCACTCAACGCCAGAGCTCTTTCCTAACCCACAGCTTTTCTGGGATTGTATGTCGGCGTCCTTGGTGAGGCTCGAGGCTGGAGTGATGCTATTTCTTACCTCTGATCACACGGAGCAATTGTTAAGATTCACTCGTGAAGCAACAGTTGAAGCCAGGTCAGCAGAGTCCAAGGCTTGGCTTGGGAACTGATTCAAGGACAAAGGTCTCCATGCCATCTGAGCAAATACCAAGAACTGGTCACTGCTGTGTACCATTCATGGCTCACATCTAGGGGTTAAGAAATCCAAACTGAGAGCCAAAGATGTCATTCTGGCTAGACATGAACTCTGTCATTAACAGACACTGCAGCTGAGTGTGGAAATCCAGCCAGCAGCTAACCGAACACAAAGTTGTTGCTCAAATGCAGTGGTCACAACTACTCCTCTCTCCAGACCTCCTGCTCTGGATGGGTCCCTTCTAAGGGTCATCAGAGGATCACTTCTGGACAGTTTGAATTAGAACCACTGCAGAAACAACGCCGATGATTGGCAGAGGCCCCCCAGCCTTTTGCCATCCAGAGTGGTCAGCCTGGGCCAGGCCCCCCAGGGTTTGGGCCTCATTTGTTCAAGTGGCTCACTCATATATGGCCGAGTGAGGTCATTCTCCAGCCTACCAATGGGGTAAATAACCGCTGCTCCCAGTAGAGAGCTTTGCTGAGGAAAATAGACTGCGTTCTGGAAATAAAACTCCTTTTAAAATTTCCACCTCATTCTGAACTCAAGGCAGGGGGATTTCTGTGATCGCAGCCAAGGAAATTAAAGGCAAAGGAAGAGTTGGGGAATCACTTTATTAAAGGTATTTACAGCAAAAATAATGCTCTGTACTTTTCCAATGGAGAGCTCTTCGAGCCCCAAGGTGTTTCTCTTTCTGATACTGACACGTGCTCATGCTTCCCTCTACGGTAGGGCGTACAGCTGCGAAATCGTGGAGTCGGGCTCTTCTGGGACACCACAAACAAAGCAGTTTAAGTGATCATCGTTTGTGGGACAGATTGTTACTATTGTCTTTCTTTTCTAGAGGGAACCGAGGCTCTTGGGCCAGAGGGAGTTACAGGAGGTCTCGCAGTACAAATGCAGCTGAATAGAAGGCCAGGCACCACGTCTGAGGGAGGGGGGGTGGTGTGCTGGACTCCACGAAATTCCCTTCCCAGGGCCCACAGCAAGGATTTCATTCCCACGTGTATAGAAGGGCTGTGGGAGCCCACAAAATGAGCTTCTAGCCAGAGGAATGTGCTGCTTTTAATAATAATAGAAATGTATTGAGCATTTACTATGTGCTAGGCATTGTTCTAAGCGCTTGACATGCATTAACTTAATTAACAATGCTATGAAACAGCCCTAAGGTGGTAGGTAGATTGAAATAATATCCATATTCTACAAACGACAAAACTGAGGCACAGAGAGGCTAAGTAATTGGTTTGAGGTCAACCTGGTAGGAAATACCAGAGCCATGATATGAACCCAAGCAAGTCCGACTCCAGAGACAGCGCTCTTAATTTTCACATTCTGCTGTCACATACCCTTCACTGTTTGGCCGTTAAGGACAACAATTTTGTATAATGATTATGCCTAAGGAGGTTCACATGCACGATCACATTTGACTTCTTTGTAAAACAGCCCTAAGGAGGTAGGTAGATTGAAATAATATTGTCCCCATCAGATGCTGGGATGACTGCCACAGAGGTCAAGCACCTTTTTCAAGGTCGCCTTACTAGTTACTAATAAACTATTCAGGGCTCCTGATTTTGAAGAAATGTTTGCGCCATGTTAATGCTGCATTAATGTTTGCGGCTTTAATCTTACGTGTTGGATTAGAAAGGAGCAGTCATATCCAACACCGAACTCAGGGTGCCAGGCAAGGCAGGATCCAGGTCTTACCTAACATGACCTGCTTATAGAATAGAATGGAATGATCGCCTGTTGGTGCTTTTAGGTGGCAAGGACAAGACAGGTCTGGCTCTCCTCAGGCGATGGCTCTTCGAGCCCTCGGCACTGCCACAAGAGGAGGTGAGGAGCCATGGAAAGCCATCATTTCATCAGCGGCACAGGTGTGCTTCATCCCAGGGCTCCCGGAGCTGGCCCATGGGAGTGCCTCGGGACAATGGCCTGTCCTTATTTAGAGCACTCTGTCTTCCTGTGGTTACTCTGGCATGTTCTTTGTAAGAACATCATATTCCCCTCTCCTGACACAGGAGGATCTGAGGATCTGGTCACCATTAATAAGGAGGACCCCTTTTGGATAGACTGGCCACCTGCCACTTTCCTAGTGGCTGGCCTCACTGGGTTCAGTGTGTGGATTGCTTTTGTCTCAGGCATTTTCTTTGTTCCAAGTGGTCCTGAGCAGGACTGCAAGGCTGATTTTATTCAATATGCAGGACACTATCCAAAGTAACATCGCCTAAACGTTTCTCGGTGCCTTTGGGTTGCAAGGACAGCCCGAAACCTCCTTCCCACAGAGGGGCACTAACAGCTTGCCAGACAGGAACCATCAGTGGCCTGTTAAACACAAAGGTAGAGCTAGAAGAGACCTTAGAAATCACGTTTTAATTTTATTGAAAGGCCAAGTTTAGTGACTCCAGACATTCGCTCAGGGCCACTGGAACCGTCATGGCAGAGTTGGAAGCAGAGCCTGGCTCCCAACTTTAGGTCCAGCACACTTCCTGCTCCCCCAGAAGTCAAGGAGGAGTCCGCCATCTGCTCTGCTAGATGCTTGCTAAGTACTGCCCAGCTGTTTAAAAAAGAAAAGGCAAGACTGTCTTGGGTAGTAACATTTTTATATCTTCTCCTCCTTCCCCATATCCCTGCTGTCTAATTTGGTGCAGACTCAGTATAGAAGGGATGGGAAGTCATGAGGAAACCCCATACAACAGAGCCAGAAATCTGTCTGCAAGAAGAAGAGCTGTGGGAAGGATCAAACAAGTGGGCATGTATCAGATACCACGTGTCTTTAAGCCAGCGGCACTGCTACCCAATGCTGCCGAGATTTCCTGGCACTGTCTGCTACCCCCCCATGATTCAGCCAGAGGGCACAGAGAACCTGCTAGGCATGGAACACCAAGTAAACAGCCCCTAGGAATTTCTCCTACTTGAATTTCAGCTCATTTACTCTGGAGCATCTGTCCTCTTAAAGGGAGAGAGGGGTGGGAAAGGCTAAGATTACCATGTCCTTCTGCCTAAAGGAGGCTGCATGGTCTAGAGGTGCAGTGGTTCCCACACATTGTTCTCAGGATGTTTGCTGGAGTGTGGTGAAGACAGAGGCGAAGGAAAGGGAGACTGAGGAGGAAGCTTGTTCCCTTCTCCTCCATTCCCTCTGCGCCCGGTGACTCAGCTTCCACTGTTTTAATCAATGGAATCTGCCTAAATTTTGTTTCAGGTGAAGATTCTGTGGCTAGAACTTTGTGAGAAGCACTGAGCTAGTGGGAGGGAGTATGCAGGTGGGAGAAAGCACAGTTTTAGGCTCACATCTGCCACCTGCTTCGGAGTGAACTTCATCAAGGTTGCCCATCCCAAGAGCCAGACTTTGGTCATTTCCACTTCGAGGAAGGCTCTCCTGAGCTCGGTCCTCTCTTTCTCATGGGAAGGGGGTCAAGATAACAGCCTATGTGGCTACCTTTCTTCACAAACGTTCTAAGTCTTCTGTCTGTACTCTCAAGGCAAACTCATAGCTCACTGCCCTCGAGCTCACCCCTTGATGTCTTTCTCAGATGAGCTCAAAGATGTGACACTAACTGGAAAGACAAAAAGGATGATTAAAGATCAAGGTGTTACGATCACAAGAATTGGCAAGGGAAAAGAATGATTGGCGTCGGGGGAGAGGGCAGGAAGCTGGAGGAGAGATTCTGAGCCTGCAAACACTTTCGGGGCTACTTTTGGCAGCTAACATTTACTATCTCATCAAACAAGCTCCACAGATTCTGTAGAAAGGGATGTGGCATTTGAGGCAGCTCTTGCTGGCTCCGATTAGGTAAAGTAACACTAATTAGGATAGTGTAGGAAGCCAGAGAAGACCTAATTACTGATTCGATTCCAAATGAGGCTCACCTAACCAATGGGAAGCTTGCCACAGTAACACACCCTGTTGGAAAGGTCAGAATCATCAAATGAAAGTTGCAGACAGATCAGGAGTGTACACTGACGTTCAACAGAGGACTGACACGTCTCCAGGAAAAGGACTGGCACCTTTGCTGACTGCCGAATTCCCAAGCACGAGCTTGCTCTCCAAATTCCATGACGAGCATAATACTTTGCCTCCCCCAGTGCCTCCTTGCTGTTCTGTGCAGTTACCTATTAAAGGAAAGATGACTTTTCAAAATAGCATTCTCTGTGTAGTAGGTGTTCAGGTGGGGGGATTTAAGCGATTTGGGGAGTAATGATGATGGAGAAGATAAAGAGGGAAAAAATAACAAAATTATAAACACGTTAGCAAATCTGGATTTTTAAAAGTCAGTTTTGGAGAATACATTCCCCGAAAATAGAGCTTATGAGAGAAAAGAAAAAGACCTAACCTTCCCACTAAGATTCTTAGGAACAGATGGATTTCAGCCCAAGGGGATAATAGCACAGTAATTCAACTCTCTTGTCCCCATGACTAAAAATAAGGATGATTGAAGAACGGAATCTTAGCTCCCTGTCATCCCAGACAGCCAAGCCTTGTCCCTGGCTTTGCAAATTGAGCAAGCAAGTTCAATTCACCCTTATAAATATTTTGACTGTTATCCACCCATTATTAAGGCAGTAAGATCGAGGACCACAAGGTCATTGTTGGATCCATATTGGGTCCTTCTGTGGCCGACTGCTTCCTGGGTGGGTCAAAGTCCATGCTTGAAATGACCGCTGAGTCATCTGCCATCTCACACCATGTGTCCACATGTTGCTGTATCTTCTGTTGCTGTATCTGCTGTGTCTGCTGTATCTTCTTTGCAGGCTGGAGCTCCATCCAGGGATTTCTCCCATGCTGTTTACTGCATTTACATTAGGTACTCACATTGCCGCAGCTGTGAGAGGAGACATAGCAAGTGGACAGGTGAAGCTGTCACTTTGACGTCTCAGACGTGGCAAAAATATTCCCGCAGACCACAGAAACCAAAGAATGTCTCTGTCGTGAAGGCCAGTCAGTGGGACACATAAATCTTTAGGGGCAAGGCTCAAAGATTTCTGAACAGGGTCAAGGCCAGAACTACAGCCAGATGGGGCAATACAAGATTCTGCCTGGGACTGGCAGAAGGAAAGGCGAGGGATACGCACACATCCTGAAATGTCCTGAACCAGGCCAGTGGAAGAGACGTCTAACACCAGCCCGCAATTGCATGCATGTGCGTGCGTGAGTGCGTGCGTGTGTATGTGGTGTTCAACTACTTTTAAGATTCCCCTGTGTTAAATTCTCTGAGACTTTGAAATGATAGCAAGTATAGGGTGTAAATTGCTCCGTATCCCACTAGCCTTCTTTTAGAATTGTATAGTATATGATAGTCTTTGGCTCAAACTGCATAGAATCCTGGAAAAGATACGGACACATTTATTTAACTCTCCCAGATCCCCACATAGAGATCTACACACACACACACACCCCCCCACCCACCATGACTTTATTATTATCTATATTAAGCCAGTATTTCTGCTATCCTGAGAAAAAGAAGATGAGATGTTAATAGTATCTGTATTTACCTGAGTTTATAGATTTTTTTCAGGATTTGTCTCTGGCATGGAAAACTGGGAAATCAAACTTAAAAGGAAAGAGAAAGACATGTTACCCTGATATCTGGGAGTCTCAGGAGGTAGGCAGTGCAAAGTGACCTTGTATTACCGGTATCTTCGAGGCTTCCTCTTGGCTCCAGTAATCACGGAGAACCCAGGAAAGCAGGATTCTCCCTCATCTCCATCATAAACCTGAGACATCTGTGCATGGGCTGACCCCATGGGCAGGAGAGAACGATGTCCCACACACAGCCACTGAACACCACAGGTTGGCTAACAAGGATGCTCATAGATGGGGTGTGGTGGAAACCCCTGATTTAAAATCTGGGCTCCTCCATTTACCAGCTGTGTGATCTTGTCCAAATGTCTTAAATTCTTTTCCTCATGTGGTGCAACGATCGGAATTGTCTGAAGTGATGGCGAGTGCTTACTCTTGGTGGCTTGGACATTGAGCCAGCTGGGACTAGGTGGGAGGTTCCCACTCTCTTCCCATAGGAGGTGCTGCTTCTCAACTTAGCCCATGGGTCCAGTGATTCTTTTCCTGACATGAAGTCCTCTAATGTCCCATGAGCCCCAAGGTCTGAGTAGCTGGCATTTTCAGGCAACTCCTATCCACAGCTGGCAGACCCAGACTGCCTGACACCACTGTCAAGTCTGTTTCTACACTTGTACTGTGTAAAGAAAGAGTGACGGGGCCTCCGTTGTCACACAGCCCCGCAATGCCGGCCCAAAAGCTTCCTACCCCTGCTCATCTCTGCGGGAAGAGGTGTGGAACACAGAAACCACTGCATTCACTTATTTTGTAGATTTTTGCTTGATTCGTTTGCCCTTTTCCCAAGATAGCATATTCCTTAGCCCATGCCTTGTGATATGGAATTTGTTTTGGACCCTGGTAATAGAAACCCATGTTGTGTGACATCTCGTTTACAAAAATGAGGTTAATGACACCTTGAAAGACTGTGGTAAAAATTCATTTGACAAGCCAGACTCAGAGACAACAGCCTGAATTAAAGGCATGAAGTTGTGCCTGGATTTGGCACATTCAGAAAATTTAAAAATTGAGATAGTTGCCAACAATGAAATGAGCATTAAGAGATATCACATGAAAAACTTTATTGAATGAAGCTTGCTTTGTTCACCTAGGTTTCTTACCTCCCCCTTATAGGAATCTCAGTTCATGACTCCTGTACAATGCAAATCAAGTTCCCTTATTACTTAGTTAGATTAAACTGAGTTCAGTCTATGAACAGTGAGAGAGGTATCTGCCCCAGGACCTACGGTACATGGTTATGCATGATGGTTTGGATCTGGTGTTAAAATGAGAGAAGGGATGTGGTCACGTAAACCATGCAGGTCTTTACATCCCATTGCAAGTGCTCTGAGCGTTCGTTCTACAGCCAGCCCAGGGGGCTCTGAATTGACTGGGAGAATTTTTAGCTTCTTGAGGTCCCTACCCCCAACCTCACTCATACCCAGAAGCCAGCCTTTCCAAGGATCAACCCTAGTCTCTGCTCCAAAGACAGAAGGAAGATTAACACCTATAGAGTGTGTGTGCAAGGCCTGCCTGACCCTGGGGATTCATTAGCGGCCAAATGAAATGACTGAAATCTTGGGAGAGTGCTGTCTGCAACAAATTCAGTTTCCTCAGCAACTACCTGTGACTGAGGCCCCGAGGCTGCCTCTGGGTGCCAGGGAGAAGAAAGTCTAGAGGAAGACTGTGGCTGAAAATGTCACATCTCTTGTCCAATTATGGATTTTTTTCCTTCAAATTGATACAGCTATTTGAATTTGCCCCAGAATAAACAATTATAGTAAACATCATTTATTTTTAAAAACAGTTTTATTGAGATATAATTCACGTGCTATATGATTCACCTATTTAAAGTACAATTCAATGGTTTTTGATATATGATGATATTAATTTTTAAAAACAGTGGTAAAAATATGTAACATAAAATTTGCCATTTAAATCATTTTTCAGTGTAAATTCGGTGGCATCGTTTACATTCACAATGTTGTGCAACCATCACCACTATTTCCAAAACTTTTTATCATCCCAAACAGAAACTCCGTAATCATTAAACAATAACTCCCCGCTTCCCTCTCCCGTAGCCCCTGGCAACCTCTAATTTACTTTCTGTCTCTAGGAATTTGCCTATTCTATATGTTTCAGATAAGTAACACTGTCCATTTGTCCTTTTGTGTCTGGATTCTTTCACTTAGATGAATGTTTTCAAGGTTCACTCATGTTATAGCATATATCGGAACTTCATTCCTTTTTAAGGCTGAATAATATTCCATTGTATGTATATACCATTTTTTTAATCCACTCACCTGGTGGTGGAACCTCGGGTTGTTTCCACCCTTTGGCTATTGTGAATAATGCTTCAAAGAACCTCCGCGTACAAGTATCTGTTTGAGTTCCTGCTTTTTAATTCCTTTGAATATCTACCTAGGAACAAAACACCATCCACTTTTAACTTCCTCCCCCATCCTGGCTGTCACACCAAGCCGGAAAATTAACTCTGATCCTAAAAATAGACAGAGATTTAGATGTTCTAGGGCAAGCAGATTGCAGCATGACCACTCAGAAGTACCTGTGTGAGTCCTTTGTCTTTTCACAGCCTCAAATGATATCACTTCTCCTGTTTGCTAATAGCAAGCCCCCAGGCGGGGGGCACTGTGAGAAGTGGTCAGACACCCTCAAGGGGGTCCTGCTGATTCCCTCCTCCCTGAAAGAGGAGAAACAGAGCGAACACCCATTGTTCCTGAGGAGAGCAACACCTTTAGGAGGAAGGAGAGAGGAGATGGCCCATGGCGATTTTTCTGAGGGCTGGTGCTGGTGTATGTCTGTTTGCTTATTTGATCCTCTGGCGTATCAGTGTTCCAATTTTATAGATGAGGAAACTGGCTCAGAGAAGGTACCTCACTGACTCAAAGACTCAGTGGCAGAAACTGAAAATGCAAAAATTAGAAAACCCAAGCAGATGGTGCTTCCTGAGAGGGGGACACATAACACGCTGTGGAAGTTCAGGGCAGGGAGAGACCACCACTGCTTGGGCGTTCAGGGGAGCTTCATGGAGAAGGTGAGCCATGAAGATGGAACATGAAGGATCTTTTAATTTCCACAAGAACACGGTGCAGGGAGTAGGCAGCAGGTACAAATGCTGTTGAGCAACATGAAAATTGGTTTGGAATCCTATTCTGTTATATCCTGTTAAATCTCAAAGCCCAGAAACTACTGTCCTATACTATAGTGCTGCAGGGGATTTCCTGGGAAGCAGACTCTGGGATAGAGATTAGAGAGCAGGATGGTACAGGGAGTGCCACGGGGGTCAACACCTGTGGAAGGGAGGGGATGAGAGAGGAAAGGCACAGGAGCGGCCTGAGGGGAAGCTGGACTGCAACACCTGCCAACAAAGGTGGGCCCTTCGGTTGTCCCAAGTGGGCCTGGTCTTTCTCTCCTGCATCAGGTCAGTCATTGGATATGGGCTGCCCTTGGAAGGAGCCGTGACCTTGAGTGAGACAGTAATCGTCAACCAAAATCATCCTCAAAGAGGGTTGACAGCTGAGACCTATCAGCTGACAACCTCTCCAGTGATTAGGGGAGTCAGCTTTCTATTCCCAAAGAGGAATCTGGTGGCACATCACAGGGTCCCTGTGCACTGACTCCCCAAGGGTCTCCCAGCCCTACTGTGCATTCAAAGCCGAAGACTTTTGGACTCTTTGGACATCTTGTCTCTCCTCATCCAAATGATGGTTTAAAAAAAAATCAGCTTGAATATGTTGAGCAGTTTATATGTGCAACATCTTTGATGTTAGACAGATAAATGTATAAGTTCTTATTAATTTGATTAAAAAGAATATGTTTATTCATCCAAAATGCAAAAATTTAAATACGTAACTAAAATCTATTTGAAAATATAATAATGCATTATGATATTATTAGTTTTAAATGAGGTACCCAAGGAAAATGTTAAGACTCCTGTGACTTTTCTGTGCAAAATTAATAATTCCCCAGTGCATTGGGGACAGACAGGAGTGGTTTTTATATCAATGCAGTAAAGCATGGACAGCTGCAGCCCCAGTTCCAGCTGCTCACATCTCCCCACTGTCTCTGGAATTTCTCACTGTGAGTGGTTAACTCTTACTCAGCTGGGGGACTAATCTCAATAAGTCAGTGGCTACCTCCTGCATGTTCAAGAGAATGATCAAAGTGGGTCTTTGACAACATGCCTGTGTTCATTTTTTTCTTTTTGTGTGTTTTTGTTTTGTTTTTTGCAAGTGACATTTAAATGTGACTTAAACAAAAAGAGAAGATATTGGCTTATGTACCTGAAAAGCCCAGATGGCTTCAGGAATGGCTGAAACCAGGGGTTCAAACATATCATCAGATCTCAGCTTCTCTCTCTCTCTCTTGGTTTTGCCTCATCTCAGTTGACTCCATTCTTAGATGGGCTTTTATCTTGCAGTGGGAGATGAATGTAGCCGCTCCAGATTTTTCAGATTCATATTCAGCTGGAAAGAGCAAGCCTCTTCTCTGGGACTGTCATGTGCTGCACCCTAGAAGTAGGGTTAGACCACCTCCCCTCTCCCCTTGAGCATAAGGACTGACCTGATTAAAGTTAGAAGCTACAGCCAGAAAAAGAGTGTGGCAGATGCAGTTGGTT
>NW_011888847.1:8706902-8709295 GCF_000151845.1 Pteropus vampyrus
TACCTGAGGCTGTAAGTGTCTCGGTATGTATATACGTATCTTTTTGGGGAGATTCAGACATTCCTCTTTTGGCTTCTTTAGTGCTGACTACATTAAACTTGGCAGAGGGTTGGGTGGTAGTGACTCCTTTTGCTAGCTGAGGTGCTCCCTCACACCTCTCATCCTCGATTACATTTCATGAAATAGTGTAGCTGTTATAGATGCTTTCCTAAGGCTTTTACGCCTATTTTTATGCGATCATACAAAATCCTCCAGGTGGTATGGCAAATATTATCTGTCCTGTATTTGCGATGAGAAATCTAGGACGTAGAACTGAATTGCTGGGCCAATCTCAACAGCTAATTAAAAAATGTGCTGTTGTGACCCCTGCTCTAGTTTTATTTCTGTTATATCACATCACTGCCTCTAAACTTTGGCAAAATGATTGTTAAAAAAAAAAAAAAAATAAGTACCTAGCAGGGAAACAGGCTGTGGGTTCAGCCTCTTGGTTCCCAAAGGGCAAAGGGCCCTGTGAGGTCAAGACTTCTCTGGTCTCCCAGGACCACATCATACTTCCTGCCTTTTGTGCTCAGCAGAGACAGGGGGCCCCTTGCAAAACTGCCTTTTGGCTCATTTATTGGTGGGGAACAGAAACCTGGAGCACGCTCAAGTAGGGGGAGTTTTGGTGCATATGTAGCACCCCTCGCAGAGCAATGAGGAGCATCTCACAGCTATGCAAGACAGGACACAGCTGGGGTCGCTCATGGAGGAGGGCTGGAGAATGGCTCCGGATCCCATATGGGTTGGGGACTTTGTGGTGGGTATTGGCGACCTTCATTCCAGGCTCTTCCACTCGACAGCCACCCTCTCTGTCTGCTTCTGCTTCTTTCTCTCCCATCAGCATCTTCCTTGGCTTCCTCATTGTTGTTTCTGTCCCAGGCCACTTCCTCTTGCCTTTGGCCACTCATAACCTCCTCTGTTTGACCTCCTCTAAATTGCTAAGAGAAAGAGACAGTCAACAGAGCAGGGCGCAAACAGCACTAGGTGAAAAATACAACTATCTCACATCATACCCAACTGCTTCACGAATTCTTGTTACAGCCCTGAGAGAGGCAAAGGCCCAGCCCATCCTTTCACACAGGCCATTGGGTCCTGGGTCACTAGCCAGGCAGAGGCCCCTCACCCCGGTCAGTTATGGTGGAAGGGATAGCCTGAGCATAGGGTCACACAGTCTAATACTCTGGATCCTGGGTCCAGCCGTTTGCCAGGGGCAGTTTCTGTAGAAAGGGCTGAAGTGATAGGAGCCATGAAACTTGTCTACACAATCCCCTTACAGGGTTCTGATCTCAATGATCTCCCCTCAACTGTGGAATTTTCTGGGCAGTTGTCTTTGCCAGACTCATGAATGAGTTGTGAGGATGGATTTTGCTTCTAGGACATTGCCCTGGGTTACAGTTGGTTGCGACCTTCTCTACTCTGGGCCTTGCCTTTTTCTCCATTATGTCCCCCAGGCCTGGCACACAGGAGATGCCAAATGATTGAGAATTTTATGGACGACCCCACTGTGGTTCTAACTTTGTTAAATTTTATGGATGACCCCACTGTGGTTCTAACTTTGTTTGGAAGATGAATCAAAAGGAAGATTTAAAACACTAACTTCCCTTCTAAATCACTTCAAATCCTTTCCAGCTCCTGACAGCTCTACCTCAACATTTTCTTCTTGGTCCCTAAAACTCTAAGTTATTCAGCTTAGCTTCGGATGATGGACCAGTTTGGGATTGAGTATATAGATCATGGAGGAGACCCTTTTCCCTGCCAATGTTGGCCCCACAAAGTCAAAGGAGGCTACAGATAAACTGTGAACCCAAATGAACATGAAACCTAATCGGGTTTGGCTGCTGAGTGGAATTAGACTATATTTAGATGAACTATTTTAAAATTATCCCCACCTGCTTTGCATTCATATTTTTAATATGTCCCTGAGACTTCCATTTGTCGATAGTTTGTCTTATGTAATTCCGAAGTGCTGCTAAAGGTGTGATACGAGCACCTGCCTTTTGAGTTATTGTGGGACCAACTGCTGATTCAAAGACCAGCTCTCTTGCTGTTGACGTACACTGGAGTGCACTTTTAACTTGCCGATCGACTTAGCTAAACTTCCTGTTTTATACAGCTATGCAAGTCTGGAAGTAGAATTAAGGTGGGGATACTGGTGCTCAATAAAGGCATTTTGAATGAATAAATAAATGACTAAAAAATGAGGAAGTAGCTTTGGTTTAGGTCCTCTGTGGCACCTTGTCTCCCGTCTGGGGACTCCTCTTCCCTCTACTAGTGGCCTTGGACACCATGGTGTCCTCACGGCGTGCCCTGGCGACCTCCAGTCTCTCCCTTTTGGCACCCCATCCAGGCCTGCC
>NW_011888847.1:8710104-8723127 GCF_000151845.1 Pteropus vampyrus
GAGAGGTCATCAAACTGGATGACAGAGGTCCGCCCAGAGGACTCCCTGAAACCCCGCCCCCCCAACTCGCAGCCCCACCCAAGCCACATCCAAGTATATCCTCAGCGAGTCAGGTGCCCCTTGCTGAGCAGCGCCTAGGCTCACACTAGAGGCAGCTGGCCTCGGTTTCTGGTGTGGCCTTTTGAGGCAACTATAAGAACAGCATCTGCGAATTGCTTGCTGAATCTTAACAGGTGGCCCCGGAGGAGTAGAGGCTTGGGCTAAGTTTGGCCTGCAGCTGAACCCCTCTCAGGATTGTGCCACTGGTCACCTACTTCACAAATCCACACTAATAAGACCGGGAGACTTAGGAGCTTTGCTCGGTACATAGAAACAGACGTGGAAAGGCAGCCAAAATGAGAAGACAAAGAAGCGGAAATCATATGAGAGAACAGAACAGAGATCCAGATATAATGGAGTCAAGTAATCTAACAGATGCAGAGTTCAAAACACTGGTTATAAAGATGCGCAATAAACTTTTGGAAAGTGTAGATAAATTCAGTGAGAACTTCAACAAAGAGATAAAAAAACATTATGGAAATTGAAATTATAAAATGGAATCAGTCTGAAATGAAGAACACATTATCTGAGATGAGAAGCATATTAAATGGAATAAACAAAGGAATAAACAAGGTGAATAAAGAAGAGGATCAAATGCCCTATCTAGAGAACAGGAAAGCCATTCAGGACACTCAATCAGAATGGCAAGAAAAAAGAAGCTAAGACTATAAAGATGATTTAAGGGCACTATTAAGGCTCCAGATACTCGTCTGATTGGTGTAACTGAAGAAAATCAAGATGTTGAATAGCTGTTTGAAGAAATAATGATGGAAAACTTCCCTAACCTGGTGAAGGAAGCTCAGAGAATTCCAAAAATCAGGGATCCAAAGAGGTCCACACCAAGACACATCATAATTAAAATGCCAAAGTTTAAATACAAAGAAAGAATATTAAAAGCAGCAAGAGTAAAACAAATAATTACTTATAAGAGAACACTCATAAGATTGGCAGCTGATTTTTCAAAAGAAACTATGCAGGACAGAAGGGCTTGGCAAAAAATATTTGATAGGATGAAGACCCAAGATATACAACCAAGAATAATTTATTCAGCAAAGCTACCATTTAGAGTTGAAGGACACATAAAGAGCTTCCCAGACAAAGATAAACCAAAGGTATTTATCACTACCAAGCCAGTATTACAGGAAATGTTGGAGGGACTTCTTTAAGAAGAAAAAACATGTATCAAAAACAGGAATAAAGAATGGTAACAACTACATTCCTATCAATAAGTACCTTAAATGGAAAAGAATTAAGTGCTCCAACCAAAAGATAGAGTGGCTGAAAGGATAAGAAAACAAGACCCCTACATATGAAAAGGAAAGGGATGGAAAAATATTGCTTTGATTGACTTAGAAGGTATTTAAGTCAGAGAAAGATAAACACTATATGATTTCACTTATATGCAGAATCTAGGAATAAAAGAACAAACTAATCAAAAACAGACTTACAAATATAGTGGACAATTTGGTGTCAGACAGAAGGGAGGGGTTTGGGGGGCTGGGAGAATGAGGTGAAGGGCTAAAGGAGTACAAATTAGTAGCTGATGGATGGTCATGGGGATGAGGAACACGGCATAGGGAATGCAGTTAGCATTAATATGTTGGCTAGGTGGAGGGTCAGGGGAGGGAGGGTGCAATTGGGGGGATCATTTTATGAAGTATATAGATGTCTAACCATGTACTATATACTTGAAACTAAATTTTAAAAATTCAAGATTAAAAAAATATATATTATATTATATATATGTTATATATATATTATAATATATATATTAAAATATATATATATATGGGGCTATTTCTCAGCATGATGAGCCTTAGTCATCATTTTTTAAAAACAGTGTTATTAAGATATAATTGTCATAAATAAACTGCTCATATTTAAGTGTACATTTTGATAAGTTCTAACTTTCATGAAACCATTGATATAATCCGATAATAAACACGTTCATCACCCCCTAAAATTTCCTGTGCCCACCCACCCTGTCCCAGGCAAGCACTGATCTGATTATAGCAAATGACATTTCATCTTTTAAAAACATCTTATTTTTCCTAGAAAGATGAGACTTTTCTGGGGATATGATCATGAAAGAAGTTCCCCCAAAAGAGTCCAAAGTGGTTCACAGTAGTGGCAGCCCCGTGGGAGTAAATGTCCAGCCTCCAAGGAAGAGATATGTAATTCCTGATATGGCTTTTGAAGAATTAACTACATTATTTTATATTTTATCTTATCTTTTATGATATTCTCTAGAAGGAATCTACTAAAAAAAATTTATTGGCCAGTTCTGTGACTACTATGTTAAAGCCATCATTTGTGAAAATAATACTCATGGTCTTTATTTTAATGATGTCATTTGAGGAATTCTCAACAGCCTGCAGAATGTAGTTTTTATATAGTTTTTTAAAATCTTCTCACTCTGTCTTCTATGAGGGAATAATTCCCTTTTCCCCTAAATTTGTTCTCGTGTCCCAAATCCATCACCCACTTATGTCAATCCTGTCCTTGCAATCGCTTTTGATATTGTCCATTCTTTCTGTGTCTTCTGTCAATTGCTAGGGCCGGCCACCTGCTTTGCTCACTTGGATTACCCTGGACCTGTCAGTCTCTCAGCCTCTTCATCATTTCCCCTGCTTCTAGTCTCTCCCACTTTTCATCCTCTATGTATCGATGGAAACTTTATAAAAGACAATTCCAGTCATATTGTTCCTCTGCTTCAAATATTAAAATTTGTTACTCTATGATGTGGCTCCTATCTATCTCTCTAGAGCTTTCCCTCGCATATTTCCCATGCCCCCAAATCCATCCTGCTTTTTGGGTTGCAACCAAGAAAGGTTTGATAGTATTATCGTGAATAGAGTGGCGTCTACGATTTTGCCCAATTCTATCCTCATTTCCTGAGACTCACTGTCCAATCATACCAAACAACTTGGTCCAATCATACCAAACAACTCTCCTAGTTCTGTGCCTTTGCACCTGCTACTTCCTCTGCTTGAAATTCCCCTTCTTCCTCTCCCCATATGTAGTTACCTTCCTCCTTCGCAATATTCTTGCTACCATCATAGCTCTGACAGTTGTGGATAGTAATTTTTTGATTGGTCATTAATGTTGAGGGCTGGGGTCATTTGTAGCTTTCATTACAGAATCTCTTCTTGGCACTTATGCCTGTGGATGGAATGAACCAATGCAACCTCTCTTATCCTTAAGTCAATATCTAGGAACCTCTAGGACTGTGTCACTGGTGAGGAAGATTTAACAAGTCAGAAATCACTGGTACTTGATGGAAAGTCTTCGCAGCCTTAAAAAATGCTATCCACTTTACTGTTCTCTTATCTGCCAGGAACTTTCTTTTCCCAAAGAGTGACATACTTCACTCTCCTCACCTCCTTCAGTTCTCTGTATCTTGATTAGCAAGACCTTCCCTGCCAACTCCATCTAAAATAGTAGTGCCCCACCCCCAACAATCCCTATTCTCCTACATCCTGCTCCGCCCCCGCTTTAGGCTTATTGCCATTTGACACACATATACTTACTTATCCATTTGTTTATTGTCTGTTTATTTTGTTTGTTATCATTAGGATGTGAGCTTTGTAAGGACAGGAATTTTTTTTGTTTTGTTCCCTGCTTCATCTTTAGTGCCTTGTAAAGTACCTGATGCACAGCAAGTGCTTCTATATGTGTGTTGAAAGATAGTGCACAGAGAACAGTATATTTCACTGAAGGACAGTGCTACGCATTTCAGTTTCAATGATAGAGTGAATTAAATAATAGATTGTATGCAGGAATAGTAGCAGACTGGTCAGAGTGATGGTTTAGAGAGTTCCAAGAACGAAAACAGCCTCTTTCAGCCTCGAGCAATATATAAAAAATACATTTAAAAAAGGCTCTTACCTTGTGTCCAGAATACTAATAATGTATGTGAAGAAATGAGAACAGAGCAAACAAAGAAAAATGAATTCTATTAAATGAGACAGAAAGAGAGAGAGAGAGAGAGAGAGAGAGAGAGGGACGTGCTTGACCACTTCAACCTTTTGATGTTACCTGCAGATCTTTGGTGTTTGCCCTGAATTCTGTAAAACCTCTGCAAATCGCAAAGACAAGCTGAAAGCTGGCATTTTATTTTAAGATGCAATCCCAAGGGTGATGGATGATTTCACTGAAATTCAGCTCAGTCTCCCACGACCCTTGAGCAGGCAAACTGTGAGCCTGGGTTTTGGCTTTGCCTGCAGCTGGCCCCAGGGCCCAGGCCAAGCCACTTCCTCCTCTGGCCTCAGCTTCTGCAGGTGGTAGAGTGAGGGAGTTGGTGAAAACTGATTTCCAGGGTCTCTTCCACTTACAAAATTCTCTGATTCTGTGTCTTGACAGGGTTTTCAATTTGTCCTCATTAAGCAGAGATTTAGTTAACCAGAATATTAAACTCCCTGCACATTCTGGTTAATTGTATCTTTACTAAAATAGCCACAAATTTTGTTTATAGCATCAAAAAAAGTTTGTTTCTTTGTTCTTTTGCATTATTTTACATCTGTGGGGGAATATAAAAGCATTGAACTGTAACAGCTAGAGGTTTGGCTAGATATTATTCCTTAAAGCAGAGTTTTCAAACATTTTTTACAGTGACCGATGGTTAAAAAAATAATAAACCTTCTCTCTCTCTCTCTCTCTCTCTCTCTCTGTCTCTCTCTCTCTGTCTCTCTCTCTCTCTCTCTGTCTCTCTCTGTCTCTGTCTGTCTGTCTGTCTGTCTGTCTCTCTCTCTCTCACATACACACATACACACACTGGGTTTACTTTCTAATTCACACCATTTGAATTGTCTTTGGCATTGTCTGAGAAGTGATCCTAAGCAGCATACTGGAGAGAAAAGAACTTTGGAAGAGGCATGAGAGTTTCTAACCTCTAGTCTGGGGTCTGTTACTACCAGGCTGTGTGATCTTGGATAATTCACTTAACCTTTCTGAGCCTTAGCTACCTGTCCTATCTACTCCACAAGGTGGTTGTGAAACTCGAAAGCAATAAAACACTCTGAGAAATATAAAGTATGATAGAAATAGAAGGCATTATTAATAATAGCCTTTTAGATCTTAAGTGAGAATTTTAAGTGTATCTGAAATGCATTAAAAATCAGATGAAGATGGGGTTTTCAGGAAAGATTTGAGATGGCATACGAAATTACAGGGCATATCAAGATAAGGAGTTGTCCTTGGGGTTTATTTTCCTCATCATGTTAATTTCCCTTTGTCCTTGTTACAGCTTAGATTCCTTTCTTCTCTCCCTCTTCCCCTCCTTCCTTTCCTTTCTGTCTTCGGATTGTGAAAGGGGTCTTTTATCCTGGAAATCTAATTCCTCCTTTCTTGAACAAAGCATATCAACAAAAACATCTGCATTATGATTGTTTTACAAAAATCAGATTTTTGAGGCATTTAACCTGGTCTGTGACTGGGAGTAAGAAAGTGAGCAGATGATTCATTGATTGGCATACGGACCCTCCAGGCCTCTCCGTTGCGGGCAAGCTCCTTTGCTCCTTGACTCTGTGCTCAAGTAGAAGGGGATAGATTTCTGATAGACACTGCCTGTGATCTCTACCCTGTTAGGCCCAGACCTTTCGTGATCAGTGAAGATCATCCTCTTGGAGTGCTGTCAAAGCTCCTGCTAACTGAGCCAAATTAAAATGATCCACAGTGAGTCTTTCCTTTCTAATGAGTAAGAAAGGAGCAAGCAGATTAATTTGAAATTCAGATTTTTCTTATATTCTCATAAGTTACATTTATTCCATAATGTAAAAACTCGATGTGACAGAATGTTAAATATACTCCCGGTTTTAGCAAGGACCCCAGGTGTACAAGTAGCACGACCCTTATATCCTAAAGAGAGGTGCTAGGACTTGCTAAAAGATATCCTCAAAAACTCTAGCCCATCATCCCATATACAGGAGAAGGAGAAAGTGACAGAAAGATGGGTGAGAGCTGCTTAACCAGTGGGCAGGGTGATGTGCGCTTCTCCTTCCCTGCCATGTACCTCCAGCCAAGCGATGAGAGTTTGAGAAAACCATTAATATAGAAGGGGGTACAACCATAAGGGGAAACTGACTTTTCTAATTGCTCCTCTCCTGCAGCTTGAATGAGATGTGGCAACATGTTGCTACTGGAGATTCCTTGACAACGTTCTTGGGGACAGCTTACAGTTCCAGAGTGTAGCGAATACCCACGGAAAGGGGTCTGGCCTGTGAGTTGCCTTGAAAGGTCTGTAAGGACAAGGCGCTATTTGTTCACTCTCACTTAATTAATGACAGATGTAACTGTGCTTTGAATCCAGGACTTCTGATTCCAAGTGTAGTGCTCTCTCTACCCACTCTCGGCTCTCATTAACTATAGCTTATTTAGTAATGTCCTCAGTCTGGACTTGAAGCTGAGGGTGAAGTAATGGGACTTGTTCTTCCTCAACTCCTGCAAAATGTATAGTCTCAGATATATGCTTGTGTTTCTTTTGATTGAGAGAGGGAAAGAAGGGAGAAAAGAGCAGGAGGAAGGAAAATAATGTGACATGCTCTCAAGTGAGAGCTGAGAATTAAAACTCTCGAAAGAAGTACAACTTTCTCTAACAATGCCTCTCTTCCAGCTTTGACATCATTCATCCCTGCTTGGGATGAAAGTCCCGAGCCAGGTGCTCAATAAATATTATTCATCGATATTAATCAGTAATATTCCTTGTTAAGTTAAGTTAAGTTCCATATATGAGGCATTGTAGCCATGGGACTGCTTCAGGGCTGGGGCATGACAGAAGCAGAAAGAGAGAGAGAGAGAAAAAAAAAGAAAAATAGTAAATGGGAGATTTCCTCCATTCTCTCTGAGTATTAGGGGTTCCCTTTTCCACTTTGAGCAAGAACAAGAACACAGGCTGCTCTCACAGCCTGTGTCCCACCGTTTGAGTTTTGAGCTGCTTCGAGTTCAGGCAGAGAAATATTGGAGGAAAAAATAATGGCAAACTCACCACCAGTATGGAGATGCTTTCAATTCTGATCTTTGCCCTGGTTCACCTGCTATTTTTAACACTTTAGAGTTCTCAAATATCTGCTCTGTGCATTCAGTGGGAGAGACAGAGTTGTCTCAACCTGTGAGAACGGGACTTTCATACCCACTCACGCCCCTTCATTCATTGGTTAAGAGCCACAGGATCGGGGCTTAAATTTCCAGCTACTTTCAGCTATTCTAACTACATGCAAAATGGGTTTCAGTGGCCCAGGAGCAGTCCTGTAAAACAGAGAGAAAACACACTGAAGGGAGAGCACAGAACCAATCAGAAGCGATCTGAGAGAATCCAGCGGAGCACCAAGATTATCTACTACAGGGGCATGCCCAAGTTGGGGAGATCCTAAAACAGACTGTGGCCAGGTGACCCAAGAACACTCGGGGGGTGGGGGATGGGGCGACCCGCAGATCTGTTCTGTCTGCACCAGGCACCATGACAGTGACTGTCATTGTGCTTTGTGTCCACCTTCAGATTGAACTGGGACAAATGAAATGCCCAGAGGCTTTAGATTCCGTGGTAAAATGATTTAACTCCCCCGCCTCCCCCGGCGTTTAAAAGAATTATTTCTGGATTGAATATTCCTCAGGAGACTCTCACCGCTTCTTAGAGCCCTTTCTCTTAATACTTCTTCCCATCTTTTTTCATCAAGCATCTCCCCAGCTGTCCCAGCTGCCATCGAAATTCTTTTTGGAGTTTTGCTGTTTAGCTGACTTTCCCTTCATATATATGCGGGTTATATTGGGATGTGGGAAAATAGCCTTCTTGGTGGTGTCACATGACACTCCTAATGGTGTGTACCACAGTAGAAACCCCTGGTAAAGAGGGTTCGGCAGGCCTTACGTGAGATCAGAGTTGAGGCACACGTGGTTCTGGGTGTACCCCAAGCAAAAAACAAACCGATACCTGAGCTGTGGCAGGAAAGATAGGAATGATGCTCACTACAATACGGTGACCTCAGATCTCCCATTCGTGTGAGTTTTCTGTTTTGTTTTGGGTTTGGCTTGGTGTTTGCACAAATACAAATGTGAAGGATTGACAACAATTCTTTTAAAACATTTGTAAAAACCAGCTTTGCAGTCTAAAGGTCAACCTTGATTCCAGCTTTCTACATCTTACTAGGGTTAAAGTATGGTATATTCATTTTCTTTCCCTACATCTTACTAGGGTTAAAGTATGGTATATTCATTTTCTTTCCAGACATGGAAACACAATTCCGGTCAGCTTGGGCAAATAGGAGCAGCCAGGGCTGGGGCTGAATAACACTGTGAAAAGGACAGGATGCAACCAGGCCCAAGAACCCAGAATCAGGGACGGAAGTGCTAGAAGATTCTTGTTCCTATTCTTGTTCTGCTCGTTTCTTCTGTGCCTCGACTTCATCCTGTCACTGTAGCCTGGCTTCCTCCCAGGGTGGTAAAGAAGGTTGCTGCAGCCCTGGTGAATGACACCTCAGCTTTCGCACTGGAGATACACTCACCCACTTTCCAGGTTTCAGGATGAAACCAAGAAAGTCCTGGGAAGGACTTTGATGCTCCCAGTGCTTCCCGCAACCCTGGACAAATCGGCTGGGGCGGAGGGGTTCATGGAAGAATGTGGAAGCTCCTGAGGTAGCTGCTCAAATTTTTACTGAGCAGCACTGAGAGGCTGAGTAAGGGGCCAAAGTTTTTCCAGATTAGGAAGAGGCGACCTGGGTGTTGGTAGGTGAGGGCACCAAGTGCTTTGCCAAGCCAAGCGCCAGAGGGAGGAAGAGATGAGGAGCTTGTGCCAGACTGTAAATCAGCTGCTCCTTTGCAACAAAGTCCTGTCGTGATGAAAATGCCAGTTGAGCTACACAGCGTGTTTAACAGCATAGGTGCTTTACATTCTAGTGCAAGGTCCTTCCTTACCTCGTAAAACGGCAGTTTAGCATAAGCAGCGGGTCTGCAGACGACACTCTGAGTAGCTCAGGTTCAGGGAAAACTTGTTCATATTCTATAGGCGACGTGTACAAGAATGTTCTTAATAGCTTTGTTTAGAATACCTAAAAAAAGAAAACAATCCAAATATCTATAAATAATGGAGTAGAGAAGTAATCATGGTATATTCATACAGTGGAAGCCTATACAGCAGAGAAATGAGTAATCTTCAGCTACACATATGGACACGTAGCACACGCATATCAACATGGATGAATTTCAGGAATACTGTTGAGCGTAATGAACAAATTGAGAAGACTATAATTAGTATGGTTTCATTATATGAAGTTCAAAACCAGGCACCATTAGACGATATGGTGGTTAGAGATCCATTACAAATGGATTGAAACTGAAGAAAAGCAAAGGAGTGAATAACACGTGTTAGGCCAGGGGTTTGCGGGGTGAGGGGTGGGAAGGGAGAGCGAGACAATTAGGAAGTGAAAGACACGAAGGGAGTTTCAAAGTAGCAGCAATATGTGATTCCTTATGCTAGGTCGTGAGTGCTTGGTCTCTATTATTATTGTTTAAACTGTATACAGCTGTTATGTGCAGTCTTTTGTAAGTATATTTATTTACAGTGAAAAAAATGAAAAAGTGTATTTAGCCAAAGCCAAAGCTCTCTCCACACCAACAACAGGTAGAGGTTAGTGTGGACAAACGACCCGAGCCAAAGGAATGAGACCTTTTCCAAACGTGATGCCTCGAGGGTCTGGAATGGCCTCAGGGAGAAAGGAGGAAGGTGCCAACCTGTCCCCCTGCCCTGGGCACTGACAGCTGGACTGAGCTGGGTCCTGCTGTTCCCAGGACCTCCTGCTTACACAGCCCTGGGGCCACAGCTTGCCCACTTTGTACCCCTTTCTTTCTGTATTATAATCTCCAGAATTTTGTGTGTTTTGCTTTCCTTTTAAGGCCTGCTACGACATGCTCCATTCCTTGTGGCTTTCCCATGGCTGCCTGCTGAGTAGGATGTCAATATCCTACCCTTTCAATTTTTTGACCCCCAAACAAGTGTGCTGGTCCATTTGGAGTTAAAAGTGTGAAAGCACTATGTAAGGTGTAGAAATCTTTCCTAGTATCACTTCCAAAGTTGGGTTGCTCACCATCTGATTACCTTTTTAGGGAAGGTTTACCATTTGCCAGCTGAAGTTTATTTTAAATTCTGTCTGGTTTGCAAACACATTCTTGGTTGACAGCTCTAGTTTGAAATGTTTGGGCTCACTTTGCTTTGGGGAAAACAAGTTGTCAAATCTTTTTTAAACCCCTTTTGTTGGATGGTTCTTCTTGCCCTGCAATTTAGTGTCATAAAAGCTGAGAGTTAGAGGAGATCTTGGAAGTCACCCCTCCAACTTCCCACTCAATGAAAACATCTTTTTTTGAAACATGCCTGATCGCCAGCCTCTGGTGGCTTGCTTTTTAAGGGCATTGCCAAGGGACAAAGACTACCATAGTTTACAAGCTCCCCATAAAATTTTGCATCAATTTTTATTTTGTTTTCGAGAATTAGAAATTAGTGGGAGCAATCCCAAGTTTGCTAATCAAATTAAAATGAGCACAGACTCTTGCAAAACTGGTTCTAGGGGCCTCAGTTGGTCAAAGACACTTTTAATCTACTTGATATAATCGTATCTCAGATTAGGAAGGACAGAGAGACAGCAGAGGGCTGGATCCATCCTCACACTTGGCAGTAGGGGCGGAGAAGCCAGGGAGATTGGCTAAGCTCTGGGGAGTCCACAGGCACATTTCCCTCTGTCCCTTGTCTTGGTTTTCTTGTCTTTCTAAAGATACAGACACGAACATAGACATTGCCTCTTCTCAAAGATGAAACTCACCGCTCGTCACTGCTGAAGGAAGCAGGACTGGTCTGCCATCCCTCCTCCACCCTCTGTCTTCTTGACCTCTTGAGGTCCCATTAGTCCGGGCCCACCCCAGTTTCTGAGCCCACCCAGAGAGAGTGTGATGTGTGTTAACAGTTGCATTTTCCACCTGTCTCCTCACTCTTTGTTCTGCTCTGCTAAAGCTTGGAACCAAGCCATGACCCCAGCTGCCATCATAGTTAAGTGGATTTGGGCCCTGAGCCGCTGGGACATCGGTAGCATGGGTCCTTCAGGGTGTGGGAAGGAAACCAGCCTGGAAAAGACCAAAGTTAATCCATCGGAGCAGAGTTGTTCATGCCGAACCCTCAATCTCATACAAGCTGGAGAGAACTTCTGGGCTAAAGAGGGTAACTGAAGATGCTTTTTAAAAATGGGAGGCAGGATGCATGGGTGGGGAGGGAATGCTTAAAGGTGCTGACTCCGCCTAAACACGCATATGTCAGGTTCAGTGGGCACGAGAGACGCAGGCAAGGTTCAGTCATGGTTGTATTGAGTCCTGCTTGGTGGTAAAGGACCTTTGTGGAAGGAGATGCACAGAACTGGGGAACGGGACCATTCACAGCAGGGCATCTCTGTCAGAGCCTGTGCAGGTGGGAGAGAGTTCCTTGGGTGAGGAGTCAGGGGATGGGGTTCAGCCCATAGGGCAGAGGTAAGTGGATGTCAGGGGCACAAACTGACTGTTGGGGAGGGCAGCATGCCCTTCAGGCAGCCTGAGGCAAAAGCCTCCTTTGTAGGTACGATGGGCCTGATATGCTAACAGATCTGCCTGGGCCCCTCTCTAGGGACCAGGAGGAGCCTAGGAAGTCTGGGATTGACTATCTGAACACTGGACTCTGAGCACTTGTGTGTGAGAGGACAGCTGTGGTAAGATGAAGACAAGGAGTTGGGTGGCTGACTGGTAGGTGGATTGGGAAATGCCATCAGGACACCATATGGATTATATAGCAGATGGCGAAACTAAAGTACACCCTGTCATTAGTCAATACAGGCACCCAGTTGCATGAGTCATTTGCATGGGGGAAGGGAAGGGGAAGACAGGTTGCGGAGAGGAGGTGTGGGGGAGAGTTTTACACTGACCTTGTCTCCGAGGCCAGTGGGAGGGAGGGGCAGGAAGGAATTGAAGGAACTGTTTCCTCAGGGATTCAGGGAGGCCAGAGCAGGGCCTCTGGGAGGCCACAGCTGTCTGCTCTCATTCCAAAGTAACTCCCAGGGACACTGAGAGGAGGAGGAGCATTGTCCTCTCACCTCTATGCAGCAAAGCATCTCTCTGGACCTGAGGAGAGCAGGGAGTGTAACTCCACATTGGCCCCTATACTTTTGGTGTCATGGAAAAAGTACCCTTGGCAAGATTACAGGTGTATTCCCAGAGGGCAGCCTGAGTGCTCACGAGTCTCCTCCTCAGACTCTGGGTACACTCATGGGACTTGAGCGGAGCTGGACGGTCTTTGTCGTGTAGGTGGAGGCAAGAGCTGGTGAAGTTCTGGATATACCTGTTAGTATTACCGGCTTGTTACTCAGAGCCTAGTGGGATCTGAAGACATTCCGGATATGGGAGTTAACAAAGTGCAAGATAGAGCAGTCAAGTATTTTCATTTCAACCTTCATAACAGTGTGGACAAATTCCACCCCCACCCCCACCCTTTCAATTTCATAATGCTTTTCTGAGTCTGTAATTACCTTTTTTTTTTTTTCCTTTAGTCCAAGGGGCAGCAATTTTATTTTCTGTTAAGAGCCAGTTAGTGAATATTTACAGATTTTGGGCTATACCGTCTCTGTTATAATGGTTCAACTCTAGTATTGGAACGCGGAAGCATCCACATCAACTAATGAATAGGACTATGTTCCAATAACATTTTATTTGTGGACATTGCATATGAAATTTTATATAATTTTCACAAGTTACAAAATACCTTAAACATTTTTTTTATTAATTCAAAAGTGTGAAAACTACTTTTAACTGCAGAGTACAAAGACAGACTGTGGCCATGGTTTGCCGATCCCTGTGAGGGCAGGAACTGGCTTCTCAGTGAGTCCCCAGTGCCTAGCACAGCATCTGACACATAGTAGATGCTTGATC
>NW_011888847.1:8724192-8729207 GCF_000151845.1 Pteropus vampyrus
ACACGCATATGTCAGGTTCAGTGGGCACGAGAGACGCAGGCAAGGTTCAGTCATGGTTGTATTGAGTCCTGCTTGGTGGTAAAGGACCTTTGTGGAAGGAGATGCACAGAACTGGGGAACGGGACCATTCACAGCAGGGCATCTCTGTCAGAGCCTGTGCAGGTGGGAGAGAGTTCCTTGGGTGAGGAGTCAGGGGATGGGGTTCAGCCCATAGGGCAGAGGTAAGTGGATGTCAGGGGCACAAACTGACTGTTGGGGAGGGCAGCATGCCCTTCAGGCAGCCTGAGGCAAAAGCCTCCTTTGTAGGTACGATGGGCCTGATATGCTAACAGATCTGCCTGGGCCCCTCTCTAGGGACCAGGAGGAGCCTAGGAAGTCTGGGATTGACTATCTGAACACTGGACTCTGAGCACTTGTGTGTGAGAGGACAGCTGTGGTAAGATGAAGACAAGGAGTTGGGTGGCTGACTGGTAGGTGGATTGGGAAATGCCATCAGGACACCATATGGATTATATAGCAGATGGCGAAACTAAAGTACACCCTGTCATTAGTCAATACAGGCACCCAGTTGCATGAGTCATTTGCATGGGGGAAGGGAAGGGGAAGACAGGTTGCGGAGAGGAGGTGTGGGGGAGAGTTTTACACTGACCTTGTCTCCGAGGCCAGTGGGAGGGAGGGGCAGGAAGGAATTGAAGGAACTGTTTCCTCAGGGATTCAGGGAGGCCAGAGCAGGGCCTCTGGGAGGCCACAGCTGTCTGCTCTCATTCCAAAGTAACTCCCAGGGACACTGAGAGGAGGAGGAGCATTGTCCTCTCACCTCTATGCAGCAAAGCATCTCTCTGGACCTGAGGAGAGCAGGGAGTGTAACTCCACATTGGCCCCTATACTTTTGGTGTCATGGAAAAAGTACCCTTGGCAAGATTACAGGTGTATTCCCAGAGGGCAGCCTGAGTGCTCACGAGTCTCCTCCTCAGACTCTGGGTACACTCATGGGACTTGAGCGGAGCTGGACGGTCTTTGTCGTGTAGGTGGAGGCAAGAGCTGGTGAAGTTCTGGATATACCTGTTAGTATTACCGGCTTGTTACTCAGAGCCTAGTGGGATCTGAAGACATTCCGGATATGGGAGTTAACAAAGTGCAAGATAGAGCAGTCAAGTATTTTCATTTCAACCTTCATAACAGTGTGGACAAATTCCACCCCCACCCCCACCCTTTCAATTTCATAATGCTTTTCTGAGTCTGTAATTACCTTTTTTTTTTTTTCCTTTAGTCCAAGGGGCAGCAATTTTATTTTCTGTTAAGAGCCAGTTAGTGAATATTTACAGATTTTGGGCTATACCGTCTCTGTTATAATGGTTCAACTCTAGTATTGGAACGCGGAAGCATCCACATCAACTAATGAATAGGACTATGTTCCAATAACATTTTATTTGTGGACATTGCATATGAAATTTTATATAATTTTCACAAGTTACAAAATACCTTAAACATTTTTTTTATTAATTCAAAAGTGTGAAAACTACTTTTAACTGCAGAGTACAAAGACAGACTGTGGCCATGGTTTGCCGATCCCTGTGAGGGCAGGAACTGGCTTCTCAGTGAGTCCCCAGTGCCTAGCACAGCATCTGACACATAGTAGATGCTTGATCAGTGTTTGTTGGAGGAGTGAACTTCTTCATTTCACATACAAGGAAACCATGGCTCAAGAGATTAATCGCCTCTCTGAAATGCGGGGCTGGAACTCAAACTTGCGTGGTAGTGAGATAGTCTCAGAGTTGGGTAGCTGGTAGTTCTTCCAAATCCTGTGCTCCTTCTGTTTGTTTGTTTGTTTGTTTTTCAAATCTGAGGACCATACCACTGCTAGTCTACCTCGGAAAATGGCTGTGAATACGTTAGAGGTTTTGAAGATATTAAAAAGTCACCATGAGAAGCTGACTGGCTGACTCGTGTAGATTCTTAGATTGGGCATTTTCTTACAACCACAATTTGTTTGTTTTTCTTTTTAAAACAATGGCTCTGTGTGATCTGGGGGCTACATAAGACCTAGGAAAGTCCAGTTCCCTGGTGGAGAAACTAGTCTTCTCTCAAAGTTAGCTGAAGTCAATCTGTATCTTCACTCCCACTCTGCCAACTCCTACCCTCTGTTCCAACTAAGTCTCTGTTTTGATTACTATACTTTTTTTATTTGTTTGTTTTCACTCCTATGACTCATTCCATTCCCACATTCTATTCTCACTTGGCCTCAAGCCTGCCCCCTCCTCAGGAGGTGTGAGTAACCACAAACCACCCAGCATTCCAAGACCAAGGTCAGGGTGCACGCTCTTTCTCTTGGAGTCTGTGCCCATATTTCTCCCTAAGCTACTGGTTTGGGTGGATTTTTATACCGAAGGCTCTGCAAAGGCTAAGCTGGAGCCTTGGCCATGGTAGGCTAGGCACCACCATGGTGCCTTTCCCAGGCCCTTGGGTGCTGTCCTGACAAGCAGCAGCAGCAGCAGCAGCAGCAGCAGAAGTGGAGACTAGAGTGAGGAGCTTTCACCCCCGCACTTCCCACTGTTGCCAGAATCTTGCCAAGCCCAAGGGTGTGGCGTATCAGGGGTGGGCAGGTGGCCGTGCTTTCCGAGGACTCTCCTTCAGAAGGTGTCATATCTGATGGGTCTTGTTTGTTCTCATAGGAAGAAGCGTAGTTAATATCAATGCGAACTCCTCTCTCCTATTTTTTTTTTTTATTATAAAGGTAACATCGCTCAGTATGGAAAGTTTGACAATACTGAAAAGCACAATGAAAATAAAATCCACCTGCAATGATTCTACTCAGAGATAACCACTCTTAAACATTTTAGAACAGATTCTTTGAGTTACTTTATATTCACAGCCTTCTAAACATATCGCATTATATTGCAATGCTGTCTTGTCACCTGATTTGTGTTTTTATTTAATACATAATTTGCACATTTCCATGTCATTTAGTTTCTTTACATGATATGATTTCTTCAATTGCTATATTGGCTTCTAAGGTGAATGTGGGCACAGCACAGACTATTTAGTAAATGCTTGTTGTTGGACATTGAGTGTGTTTCTGTTTCTTCATGACAAAACGAACATCTTTAATTATATATGCCTTTATGCATCTCTTGCTGCTTCCTCAGGATATATTTATAGAAATGGAATTAATTAGGTCAAAGGCTCTGTACATTGTTAATGGCCAGATTGCTTTCTAGAGATGATCTGATTTTTAATACTATCAGTAGTATAAAAGTTCCCATTCCTCAACATTTGCCAACATATGATTGGATATGTGATAACTTTTAATTTGATTGGTGGTAAACAGTATTTAAGTATTGTTTTATTTTCTTAGAAAACTGATACGGCTGAATTTTTCAATTTTTTTTTGCCATTTGTCTTTCTTTTATGATTTACTTTATGTGAGCGTAAATAATTCTTTGTGCATTCCTTTCTCAAATTTATTTATTAGGAATATCTTAGGTTCAAATTTTGGCTCTACCAATTGCTAGCTTTGTGCCCTTGGGAGATTACTCCACTGAGCCCCAATTCATCACTGATGGATTAGAATAACAATTCCTACTGAATAGAGTCACTATTAGGATTTAAGGAGACAACATATTTAAAGGGACTTTCAGTCTCTGGCACACGAGAAGTACTCAGTAAATGCTAACTTCTTTTCCTTCCCCTACTATGGGGAAAGTGCTACGAGAAACACAAAACGTATGACAATGTATTTGTCTTCAAGAACATGCAATTCAACAGGGACAATAGAATGTACCCAATATTTGATACAGACTTCAGAAGATGAGTAGAATTTTGACAGGGTAGGAAGAATTGTAGGGAGAGGTAGTAGCAGAGGTGGGGAGGTATCCAATATGTCTGGGGAGTGGCAAGTAGATTGAGTCTAGGGAAGGCTTCATAAGAAATAAGGCTGGAAATATAGATTAGGGCCTACACTGTGAAGGGACTTTAAATCCAAACTAATGAATTTATTTTTTGCTCCGAAGGCGATGGGGGAGCTATTGAAAATTTTTAGCAGTGGAATAACACAATCAAAACTACATAGAGTGTTAGTATGACAGAAACTGGAATTTGGCAGGTCAGCTGAAGAAAAATATCATGATCGAAGTTATACTATATATAAAATGGCATGATCAATGCTGAATTCAAGAGATGCTGGCAATGAGATGAGTCCTTGGTGTCTGGGGCTGCTGTGGATAGGAGAGGGGGATTTGTGAAGTTCCTCAGGGTTGAGGACATGTGAAGTTCAGAGGAAGGCCTCTGAGAACGATGAATCCTGTGGGCCTGAGAGGAAAAAATACAAATGTGAGTAGGCTTTTTCTTGGAAGGTATAAATGGGTTTTGGTACCTAGCAGCAGGGACAATTTGAATAAAGTAACATAGAATGGATGTACAGCATACAAATGAGAAGAGGAGAGAGAGAGAGAGAGAGAGAGAGAAAGAGAGAGAGAGAGAGAAGGTAATGACTTTCTGGAAGAGTCATTAGGAATGTAAAGAAAGCTGGTCTCTCTCCCTTCTCAGTGGAGTGAGTGATAACACAGGTTTAAGGTAATGATATTTTTCTTTGCCTTTTTTTTTCATTTTTCAGTTTGTTTCTGAATAATACATTCATGTAGATATACATTCAAAAGATACAAAAGAGTATGTAATGAAAATTCCCTCTACCCTTGCTCCCAGCCAACGTGGAGGCAATCATATGAACTATTTTTATGTACCTCATAAGAACCATGTGGTCCCTGGACTAGTAGCACAGTAATCATCTGGGAACTTGTTAGAAATGCAAATTCTCAGGCCGCACCCCAAACATAGTGAAGAAGAATTTGAGGGTGGGGCCCAGAAATCTTAACAAGCCCTCCTGGTGATTCTGGAGCACGCTGGAGTTTGAGAACTACTGCTCTAGATATATCCTATGCATATCTATACACAAATATACATCGACTTCTCCCTCTATTTTAAAAAAGTATTTTACATGAATATTTTTAGAAATCACA
>NW_011888847.1:8729257-8734775 GCF_000151845.1 Pteropus vampyrus
CCCTACTATGGGGAAAGTGCTACGAGAAACACAAAACGTATGACAATGTATTTGTCTTCAAGAACATGCAATTCAACAGGGACAATAGAATGTACCCAATATTTGATACAGACGTCAGAAGATGAGTAGAATTTTGACAGGGTAGGAAGAATTGTAGGGAGAGGTAGTAGCAGAGGTGGGGAGGTATCCAATATGTCTGGGGAGTGGCAAGTAGATTGAGTCTAGGGAAGGCTTCATAAGAAATAAGGCTGGAAATATAGATTAGGGCCTACACTGTGAAGGGACTTTAAATCCAAACTAATGAATTTATTTTTTGCTCCGAAGGCGATGGGGGAGCTATTGAAAATTTTTAGCAGTGGAATAACACAATCAAAACTACATAGAGTGTTAGTATGACAGAAACTGGAATTTGGCAGGTCAGCTGAAGAAAAATATCATGATCGAAGTTATACTATATATAAAATGGCATGATCAATGCTGAATTCAAGAGATGCTGGCAATGAGATGAGTCCTTGGTGTCTGGGGCTGCTGTGGATAGGAGAGGGGGATTTGTGAAGTTCCTCAGGGTTGAGGACATGTGAAGTTCAGAGGAAGGCCTCTGAGAACGATGAATCCTGTGGGCCTGAGAGGAAAAAATACAAATGTGAGTAGGCTTTTTCTTGGAAGGTATAAATGGGTTTTGGTACCTAGCAGCAGGGACAATTTGAATAAAGTAACATAGAATGGATGTACAGCATACAAATGAGAAGAGGAGAGAGAGAGAGAGAGAGAGAGAGAAAGAGAGAGAGAGAGAGAAGGTAATGACTTTCTGGAAGAGTCATTAGGAATGTAAAGAAAGCTGGTCTCTCTCCCTTCTCAGTGGAGTGAGTGATAACACAGGTTTAAGGTAATGATATTTTTCTTTGCCTTTTTTTTTCATTTTTCAGTTTGTTTCTGAATAATACATTCATGTAGATATACATTCAAAAGATACAAAAGAGTATGTAATGAAAATTCCCTCTACCCTTGCTCCCAGCCAACGTGGAGGCAATCATATGAACTATTTTTATGTACCTCATAAGAACCATGTGGTCCCTGGACTAGTAGCACAGTAATCATCTGGGAACTTGTTAGAAATGCAAATTCTCAGGCCGCACCCCAAACATAGTGAAGAAGAATTTGAGGGTGGGGCCCAGAAATCTTAACAAGCCCTCCTGGTGATTCTGGAGCACGCTGGAGTTTGAGAACTACTGCTCTAGATATATCCTATGCATATCTATACACAAATATACATCGACTTCTCCCTCTATTTTAAAAAAGTATTTTACATGAATATTTTTAGAAATCACAGACTCCTTTAAAATTTTTTTAGTGCTTTGTACCATGTTTACAGTTTTGCAAATATTTTCAGGGAGTTCGCAGCTCTCTTGGGGGTATTCATGGACTTCATATTAAAAATTTTTATTGAGTAGGAAAAGGTGTCAAAAGAAGATAGAGATAAGATGTATCCGGAGATACGGTGTATTCTTTCAAGGGAGCACCGGGCTTTGGTGACGGCTATAGTAAGAGAATGGAGTGAACAAAACCAGTTTAGGGTGAAAGGATTTTTTTTTTTGAGGTGAAATTCACCTAAATACAATGAACTATTTTAAAGTATAAAATTCAGTGGCATATACTGCATTTACAATGTTGCGCAATCACCACCTCTCTCTAGGTGTGAAGGGAACTTTGCTTGCTTTGGCGTCAAGGTTCCTTGAGAAGAGTTCTTGGGACAGCCAAGGAGGAAGTATAAGGCAAGAGGCCAGACAGGAGTAGAATGAAGCGGGTGAGAGCAGGCTGGGTATCAGGTACCAGAGGATGCTAAGGCAGTCAAGGAATCAGGGGTGACAAAACCTTGAAGATACACGCTGGAGGCCGGAGAAGAGAAGGCCAAGCTATATAGCTGCTAAATGGCCAGTTTGGATTTCTGTTGTTCAATTAAGAACCATGACTTCTTGAACCACTTTTCCCAGTGAGAATAAGAGAGTGGGGTGCCAGCCATTATTCAGGGAGATCAGCTTTAGACCGAGACTGACTTCTCTCTGCTGATTTCTTGACAGAAGCAAGTCCGACAGGGACAAGGAAAGAGGAAGAGAGCAGAGTCTGGCTCTTTTGCCAATTTAGACTTAAGAAAGAAATAGAAGAAAACAAACCACATATTTTGAGACTTTTAACCAGGCAGTGACTCTACCCACTAGCAGCCATTAAAACACTCTCTGAGAGAGCAGCATTTCTCTGAGGGCAGAGAGTGACCCAAGCAATCCCTGGGGAGGGCACTTAGTTTCCCCCAGAGGCCAACATTCATTTACAGGGTTGGCTTGGAGGCTGTCATAAATGCAAAGCACTTGGCTGTTGGTGGGCCTTGATTCAAAAAATATGTGTACTGAGTGCCTACTATGTGCCACACATTGTTCTTGGTACTGAGACTACAATGAATAAAATAGACAAAAATAGACAAGGAGATGGTAAACATAAATAAAAAGTAAGTTATATCAAAGGTGATAGGTTCTGTGGAGGAAAATAAAGCAGCAACAGGAGCTAGGGAGTGCTGGAGGGCGCAGCGGGCTGAGCAGGTTGCACTTTTGATTAGCATATCTGAGGTCTCACTAAGAGGGTGTGTATGAAGGAGGCAAGGACTTGGTAAAGGGGACCCAGTACTATTATGGGGTGTTTACGATGGCTGTACTTTCTAATCCTCCCCCTCCTCCCCACTGAAAACACCTGTCAGACACAGTCTAATTGTGGAGACTATGCTTGAGGTATTTGAAGGGAAACTCTGGACTATGTGGGTGCCTCATGTTCTGGCAGGTGGAGATTTAGAGCTTCCTGGGGTGACCTGGACTACCAAGCTAGATGGGGGCACCCAGCTGGGCAGGGCTTCCCAGAGGACATGACTTTCGAAAATGGAAATAGCAACCACTCAGTCATGCTCCCTGGGCAGGAGAAGCCTTGGTTACAGGCTTCGAGGCTTTACTGAAGACAGACACCCTCTTTGATGAGAAGAGAAGTCCCTGGTGGAGTATTTCTCCTGCAAACAATAAGTCCAGAGGTGGCATTGAGGAACCTTTCCTAGTCTTATTGCTCTACTAGAACAAAAACAAACAAACAAAACCCTACTCTAGATTCTCTTTCTGGAATTCTGATTCCCTCAGAGTCATTACACACCAGCCGAGGCCTTTTGTTTCCTTATCAAACAGAAGCCTCTTTTTAACACAAAACCCTGGGCTATAATAACCTACTCATATTATTCACCACCTGCCTTCCCTAGGTTCTTATTAACACTATGATGGGAGAGATCAGAAGGGAGAAGCACAGGAGACTTTCCTCAGAATACTGATGAAGGAGGCTAAGAAGAACTCCTGGGGTATTAGGGCCTTGAAGATCTTTATTACTGAGGAACTATAATGTAGAAACTATATTATAGAATTTTGTTGTGATCAGGAGCGATGCTTTGTATGTACCACGGTGCACAGAGACATGATCTGACCTATATATAACGAATCCAAAGCACCAAGCAGTGATCTGTAACAAGGTTTTTAATGTCTCATAATTCAAGAGGAACCTTCTCTGTGAGTTCTTGTTCTCTTTGGAGTCTATGGCAGGGACCAGAAAGAAATCCAGGGAAAGGATATGCCCTCAGATATATCTTTTACTACGCTCCAGAGACTCCTTTAATGTCTTCCCAGCCAAAGTTCTTAATTTCTTTGCCTTGCACATGATTATTGCTAGGGGCATTTGTGGCTTTTGAGTGGAACAGAAATTGAGATGCAAATTGGTATGATGTATCTTTTTTGCTTTGCAAAATTTTTCTCTGCAATCTAACCCAGTCATGCAAAGTAACCAGATCCAAAGACTTTGGATTTAATGCCTCAAAAAAAAAACAGGTGACAGGCAAGGGAAAATGTTAGTAAATATTAAACCCATTAAATACTCCCATTCTTCAACTATATATTATATTTCCTGGGTACTGATACCCATAAGAATCAGAAGTCACAGTTGAAAAAATAAATATTCATGCAGCCATGCACAAATATTTATGGACTATCTGCTAATGTAGAAAGATTCTGCTGACCACTGGGCCATAATCTGTGTCCTCAATGAGCTTTATATTTTTTGTGGGATCAGTAGGTAGATGACCAAGAAAGAATAAGGTAAGGGCTAAATAGGGAGAAAAAAGGTGTGGGAACTTTAATAGGCAAAATTATTGCGTTCTTAATCTTTCTGGTTAATAGAGAATGGCTCTCAAAGGGATATTATGCCCATCGCATCCCAGACCAACGGCATATTAGTGTTGAGCACCGATTATGTGCCACATGTGTTCTACACTCCTTACATGTGCTCTCTACTTCAATCATCATATCAATTCCATGAAATAGGTACTATTGTTAACTTCATTTTACAGGTGAGGAAACTACTAAGACTTCGAGAGATTAACTTGCCCAGGATCACATTGCTAGTACTGGCAGAACTGAGATTTACAACAAGGTCCAAGGCCAAGTTCTGAGGATGAGCAATTGGGCTAATTCTTCATTATCACAAAAACAGTGGCAGTGAAGAGCTATGGAGAACAATCTGTAGTTCAAATACTAGTGGTGAATGGCTCTCGTTGGTTTCTGGAACTGCCCAGAACAAGTGCCCCAATCTAGGTGTGGAGGACCTGAGGACCGAAACCAGTTGTAAAGGAAGGAAGGGAAAATGTCTATTTATTACTCTCACTCTGAGTATAATTACTCTTTAGACTTTGATGTTTGCTCCAATCTTTGTGTTTTGCAATAATTCCTCCAAGTCTTCAGACTCTGGCAGCACAAGAAAAATGTTAAGAAGCAGAGACCACACCTTCCCCACATTGAGCTCAGTGGATGATGAACTCAGCTCCTGGCATCATTCTTTTAAAGGCACAGCTGCAGGATACCTTCAGCTGCATTGGTTTGGCCACCCCTTCAAAGTGGTGGCCTCTCAGCACAGTTGGCATTCCCAAACCCTTCTACAGGGAGAAGGCAGGTCATGAAGACTGTTGTTGTAGGTTTTGAACAGATAAACAAACCAAGATGGTGGCACTGCCAACTACACGGGGAATGCCTGGGGTGACTTGGCCTTCCCTGTGTCCTGGTCCCTCCTTCTCTGCCATGCTCAAAGATGTGTACTGTGCTAGGAGGAAAACTGCAACAGAGTTTGGCTTAGTTGTCACTGGGACAACATCACCTATAAGACTAACTGCAGAGAAGGTGGGAAGTAAGACCTAGAAAAATCTGATGACATAAACAATTTAAGAGCTTCTAGTTAAACCTATCTCACAGAGCCAACGTCACACTTTATAGTCAGTCTTCCACGCTCAGCTGAGAAAAGGACCTTCTGATTTGCTATTTCCTCTCTCTAGTCTTACTCTTTTTGTATTCCCAGTGCCTAGCAAAGTGCCTGGCACATAACAGGTATTTAGCAAATGTTTGTCAAATCAAACTGGAAACATCTAGGAGGAAGCTTCAAGTCCATTCAAAAAATG
>NW_011888847.1:8736690-8744271 GCF_000151845.1 Pteropus vampyrus
TCCACATTCAGGCTCCAAATGATTCTGGCCAGTTAAATCTGAGGTGCCCTGTTTCAGGGCAGCATCCTGTAAGCATCATCATCATTGCTATAGGCATTTCCCTAGATTTCAGGAATTCAGCCTTCGACATTCATCTATTCAACAAACTTTCATTAAAAATCTTTCTTCTGTGCACCGTGTTAGGACAAGAGATGGAATAAGAATAAGAACAAGGCACCCCTGTCTTTCAAAAGAGCTCTAGTGAGGAAAAGCATAGGTAAAGCAATAATTATTGACAACATGGAACAATTCTCTAAATACTGACAGAAAAATTCAAAGATGCCGCGGGGACACAACTTGTGTCTACAGGTGCCAAGGACATCTTCCCAGAACTCTTACTTTCAGCAGAGTTTTGAAGGAATAGTTATTTACCTAGTAGATGAGAAGGAAGACTTCTCAGGAGGCAAGATGCAGTGACCTACACTTGAGAACATGGAGTGCGAACCTGTTGAACTTTACTCCTTCCTTCATGTGAAAACTAGAATTTCAAACAAAGCAGCCCTGATTTGAGACCTAAAGGACATATCTTATTTGGACATTTGGAGATGAGAGAGGGATTGCGCATCCTAGGCTGAGTGACCAGCAGAATCAAAGGAAGTGGGGAGTGAGTTGTTCAGTTCAGAGTATATGAAGGGGAGTTGGGAGAAGTTAGGTTGGAATCAGACTTTATCAGCCCCTGGCCAATCAACCACCTCATCCTATCAATTCCATCTTCAAAATGTAATCAATCAGGGTCAGAGATCAGAATTCAGGTCTTATCTGTCTCTTGGTCCTTGTTACCCCTGCCTAATTCATTCAGGCTGTCATCATCTCTTTGCCTCCCTCTCAACTGGTCTCCCTGCCTCTGGCTCCTTCCCCTTCTAAATCATTATCCTCACCGCCATTAGCATTATTTTCCTAAAATGCAAGTTTGTCAGCTTTCTGCCTGACATATCTTGGTGGTTCACTGGCATTTCAGAATAATCCCCAACCCTTAGAATGGCATATACTATAAGGTCCTTTGGGATCCAGCTCCTGTCTACCTCCCTAGCTCTGTATCCACTGCTCCCATCTTGCACCCTGCTTTCGATACACCAAACTACAAATATGCTGTGTTGTTTCCTGCCTTCAGGCCTTTGCACATGCTGTTCTCTCTCTCTGGAAAACCATTCTGTGTCTTATCCTCTCAGCAAACTCATATTTATCCTTTAAACATGAACTCGAACGCCGCCTCCCTCAGCCTTCCCATACAGTGTTAATCACTGCTGATTTATATATATTTATATTTATATGTATTTACGTTTATATATTGTTACATTTACATTTATATTTATACTTTTATACTCTTATACTTTTATACTTATACTTATATTAACACTATTTATATTTATATTTTTACTCAGGCCTGGCTGCATATAAGACCATCATCACCTGGGTGGCTGTAAAATTACCCATGTCCAGGTCCTACCCCAGGTCAATTAAACGAGGATCTCTGAGATGGAGGGGTGGGACCGGGCACAGTTTTTAAAAGCTCCAGAGGTGAATCTAATGTAAAGTTAAGCTTGAAAACTACTGATGAGGCAAAGCAGAGGAATCTGAGAATCAGGAGTCCTGAATCCTAAACTCTGCCACTGCATGGCCCTGGGCAAACCAGTTCTTCCTCTGGCCTTGTTTTCTCATCTGCAGATTGGGAGTTCTGAACCAGAAGTTTTCTAAGGGCCATTTCACATCACTGACGCTTCTTGATAGGTCGCTAAGCAGTCTCAGGTCAGAGCTGGGTGGTGGCTGCCTGCCTGGCTATGGGGGCTCAGCTCTGCTTGTCGCTCAGCCTTCCCGGCTCTTTCCTCCACTGCTTCTCTTTCTGCTCTCTCTCTTCTACTTGTGCTGGGATTTTCTGCAATCCGGCGTAGGAAAGAAGTTAGGAGCAATTCCGGCAGCAGAAAAGCTCCCTGCTGATGTCACGCTGTTGAGCTAAAGAGGGATCCTGAAGGGCTTGGGGCTGGGGGCTGTTTTCACGTCAGTAGAGATCATTTCTTTCAGTAATGAATGGGCTGCATCTGCTGCGTTTTCTTTTCAAAATGCCATGCTGCACTTCGAGAGCATGTGTAGGAACATATAATTAAAGCGTTAATGGTTAAAAAAAAAAATAGGAATGGTGCTTTCCTTGTACGTTCCTGACTGATCTGGGGCAGAGGGACTCTCCCTCACTGCTGTGAAATTCAGGCAGTTGGGCATATGGAGATTCTCCAACACTGAGTCACAGAACAAGAGTTGCCTCTTGCAGCCTCTGCAAACAGTTTCTGTCACTAGCACTCCAGTGTGTCCTGATCACAGATGAGACTCTCTGTCTTACGGTAATGAGCAGAGACAGAGCCCGTGACGGCTTCGTTTTCATTTGAAATAAATCATGTCAGCCTGTCCCTGCAGTCAATATGAATTTGATATCTTGCAAATAAAAGCAGCTCTAACTTGAGTAGACACAGTCCATTATCCTGCCATCTGTTGTGTCCTGGTTTCCATATAGGGATAATGAAAAAATAGGGTTTTCTCGAAATCTAAGCACTTTAGGTGCAGAGGGAAACACATTGCCTTTAATAGATATTAAACTGGCTGTTGGATTAAATACCATGAAATCAGCCTTGAGTCCATATAATTCCCAAATTGCTGAGTTTTCTCATTTCTATGATTTTATGTTCTCTATGATGATTAAGGAGAAGGCACAAAACACTTTTCCTCTCTCAGTTATCTGCCACTTCTCGATTCCTAACCTTGATTGCACATTGGAATCCTTGGAGGGAGCTTTGGAAATGTATTGATGCTGGGACTGCCTGCCTCCTTCCAAGATTCTGATTTAATCACTCCTGGATGGAGTCTAGGATCCTATAACTTTGAAAATTTCCCTAGGTGATTCTAACGTGCAGTTAGGGTGAGAACCACTGGACTAAACATTATAGAGCTTCGTCTTTATTTTATGAAAATAATTCACAGGAGTTGAAAAAGCTCTTGTGAATCTTTTTTTCAAATTCAACATTTATTGATTGCACTGTGGTGGGTAGATACTATGTAGGGTACCAAGATAAATATACTAATTTCCTTGCCTTCCAGAAATGATAATTTAGTTGTCTTTTCTTGTATCATACTAGCATTGGTATTTGTTATTTGAAAAAGCCAAAATCTTAAAAAGCAACTAAAAACAAAACAAAACACAAACTTCCCGGTAGCTGTTTGGCAAAATCGCCATAAGTATTAAAATGTGCACACTTTCTGCTCAAGAAATTCCACTTCTAGGCATTTATACTGGAGACATTATTAAGAGCATGCACAACAAGGATTTTATTCCAGGGAAATGTTAGAAAGTTAAGGGGACTGGTAAATCAAATGGTTAAGGCATCCACATCTTCTAGAACACTATGCATCATTAATAATTATAATGCAGAAGCTTTTTAATAGATTAGAGAAAAGGTTCACAATATACCACCTTAAAAAAAATAGATTCTAGAGCAATTTCTTATTTAAAAAAAGAACCACTGTATACTTACAGAAAACAAAACAAAACAAAACAAAACCCTGAAATCGAGGTATGCCGAGGTGTTAATAGGAAGTATCTGTGGGTTATAGGACCACAGGTGATTTTACTGTTTTTCTTTGTCTTAGGAAGAAGCTATAAAAGTGGATAGTGGATGACTAAGTAAGACTGGCCAAGTTTAGGAGTCAGAGAATTCTCCAACGATTGTTAAATTCCCAACTGTTGATGTACGATAGCCTGGAAAAGCTGGTTTTGTCAACATAAGAAACAACTAAACCTGTAAAGAATTTCTATAAAATTTTATTTGAGTCAAACTGATGACAATTGCTGGAAAGCAAGATCTCAAATGCTCTGGAGAATGACAGTTTTGCAGTTTCTTTTATGCATTTGAAATTAAGGAGGGAAATGAGTAAGGAAGCTTACATGGAGGTGGGGGAAAACAAGGCAGGGATTGGATTACAGAATAGTTAACAGGATTATTTGCTTTCTTGAGGCTGGTTATGCTTATTTCAAAGGTGTGTCAACCTAGATGTACCAAAACGATGGACAGGGCTTGCTTGGGCGAAGATAAACATTTTCTTTAAAAAGTTACATGTCTGGGCGTGACTGCCCACAATGACTTGCCCAGTTAGGCATTTATGATCAGATCACCCTGTAAGGTTACTTTCCCTAATACCTTTTTTTTGTCCACAGTGCCCACTCTGAATCACAACTTTGTCCTTACTAGACTGGAGGCGGTCTCACCCTTCTCCTCCCTGCAGCACCGAAGAGTGTGGTCATGGGCTGTGTCTCCACATGAAGAATGATTGCTATGAACAGGGTAGCTTCAGGATTTCAGCGGGAGGGCTTAGGGGAAGATGCAACAGTGTGCAGACTCGGGGCCTTATCGCCTGTGAGGCTGCTAATACCCGATTCCTCAGATTGAATTTAGATAGATAAAAATAGAGAAAAAATTTTTTTCACAGATGTCATTATTCACATTTTACATAAGATGGTGAAAATATCAGTCGTCTATGTTAAAGAATTTCCCTATTATTATCACGATTTGAAGGTTTGAGGAGAACTAAGAGATTGTGTCATTCAGGGTCCAACTAGGAAATCAGAAATTACCCGGAATATTTAAATAGAGAGAATTGAATAGGAGAAACTAGTTACGCAGGGGATAGATGAAACTGAGAAACCAGCTGGAGACAAGGAGACGCCTGGAAGATCAGCAATAGTTGGATGTCACTGTCATCCTTAGCTTGGAAGAACAATGGAGGGAAGAGGTGGGTTCCCAGAGCCCAGGGGCAGGGGTCACCTCAAAGACAAAGGTCACCACTGCTATCAATGCAGCCCAAAAAAGAAAAGAGGGTGAGAAATACCCACAGCTTCTCCCTTTCTCCTGTCTTCCAGTCTTCTGCCAGTGTCACCCACTGGCTGTCACTTAGTGACAGGGGCAACTTCCTGCCCCAATGTGCAGGACAGGGGAAGTGAGAGGAATGGAGCTGGGGTCATTCAGGCGAGGACTATGTTAGATAAATGAGCCAAAGATGACTTCTGTGTACTGGCCCCTAAACGGTTTATTTCTTTACTCTAGGCTGGACTCATTAGCTCAAAAGCCAGTTGGTACCAAACTCAAATTTTTACACATCTGATTATTTTAAAATAGCCAAACAAGCAGATGTTTTTAGCCATTTAAAGCCTGCCTGCTTTGCATAATTAGGGAAACCTCACTTAGCATTTTCTGGCCATGTTAAGATAAAGCCATGTGGTTATATGGCCTCAACGTGCTATGGGCCTTTGGAGTTTTCCAACCAAGAGATTCCCCTTGGTGCTGCTGACATCACCTAGACATGTAAGATCTCTCTCAGATCCCCCCTCCTCATGCCCTCCTCTCCTTCTGGACAGTCACTGCCTCACCATAAGCCTCTGGACAGTCTTTCCCTCTCATGCAAACCTGTTCCAGCCCTCCTCAATAAAGCTTATAAGTTACGGCCTTTAGTGGTCATCTCTTTTTCCTTGATCAGCCCCAATATTTTTGAACCCTCTGTAGACTGGCATAGAGATTACAGAAGGGAGCGAAAGCCCCTCCGGTCACCCCTTGCGGTCCCCACTGGTTATTTAGAATGAGTGACATCCTACTACACTGAGAAAAACTTTAAATGATAAGGGCATAGCTTTTTATTGATTTCATTATTAAATTGAACTGTATGAATTGCCGGTATTCATCCAATTTTGACCCACAAAAATGGCAATGTCACATGGCTCTCCCTTAGACTTTGGAGATGACCTCTCTCCATCCCATCAGTCTCTAAAATCTGTCTCTATTCCATTCCTTCATTTATTGTCTCAGAAATACTTACCGTGCCCTACTTTGTGTGACAGGGTCTTTGCTTTGTTTCTTTATTAGTCACCTCTTCAGTGCAGGCCCTCTCTTGCCTGGGTAACCTCTTGCAGACTCTAGTGTACCTCCAAATTACCAGAGAGAGAAAGGTAAAAAATACAGATTACTAGGTCTCCCTGTTGAATACAAATTCAACAGGTCTAGGGTGCGGCTAAAATGATGCTTATTTATTGTAAGTAAGCATCCAGGGTGTTCTGAGGTGGGGAGTGGGGTGGGGTGGGGTGGGGTAGCGGGGTGCGGTGGGTGTTTACTACCCTTCAAGTAACTCTGTGCCACTCTGCAGCTTAAAATGCCATGTTTTCTATTGACTACAAGGTGAAGTCCACATTCTTTAGCTAACAGAAAGGATCCGCTATGATTGGCTCCTGCCCCAATTTTTGGGCTGTCCTCCAGCCTCTTTGCATTCCCAAGAATATGTACTCCTGTTCTGCTGAATCCTCACCGATCCCCAAACACCCACTTCTGTGCCTGGACACGTGTCTGCTCTGATCCCTCATTTTTAAACCAGGCCCATCAATCAAATGGCTGCCACTGGGAAACAGGAGCCTCGGTCTCTTCTGGGTCTCCTCTCTCTTTCTGCTCTGCCAGCTTCTGATGCTTCAACTCTGTTGCCAACTGACCCGCACTTTGTTGGCGACGACCTCCCAGCTCTCTGAAAGGGCTTGGCTGGCACTCCTCTCCGGCTCTTCCCACTCCTTGTTTGGCTTGACTTTGAGGTTAACGACCAACTTCCCTAGCCCACACCCTGAGGGGTCCACTTTGGCTCCTGTGAGCAGGCGTTCAGCAGAGCTTGTTTTTCTCTTTCACCTGGAATGATCTTTCCTCACTTTTCACTGGACAGCCACTGGAACTTCTCAAGACTTAGCTTAAAAGCCATGGCCTCAAAGATGCCCTTCCGATGTCCCCAGGAAGAATCAGCCACTCCTTTCCCTGGGCCCTCCTGGGTCTGTGTACACACTTGGAGCTGCTCTTATCACAGTGGTTTACCCATCTTCTTCCTCAGGGTCAGGAACTTAATGGACCTGCTGTTATGCCAGGTATTCAGAGTGCTTGCTAAGTGTTCATGCAATGAAGAAGGCCTTCTGACTTCCACTCTGCCTCAGGCTTACATTCTGGCTCCTGTATGCTGGATACCTAGGGGGTGCTAACCACGAATCATGCTATTAGTAACAGAACAAAGTTTAGAAATGTGCAAATCCTAATGACACTGTGGTGCCCCCTTCCTGGGCTGGGTTATTCAAATGATACTACATGCTTTGACATTCTTGCTCAATATTACCTGACCTGAAGACTTAGTTCACCTTTAGAGTTGTGCACTATCTGAATGGTTTTGCCAGATGATAATTACCATGAGTTCCTCTGTTAATAATTAGAAGCAGGAAGAAGCTTAGCAATGTTTAATGTATGTGTTGTTAAAACCCAATACATAACCCTTACAGGTTAAATAATGCAACCCTATTTTCCCAGTAAATTTCAGCTTTTCCTTTTTCTTACTCCTCTCATTACAGGCTGACCTGTGAAAGCATAGAAATCTGTGTAAGGACAGGCTAGATGCTATCCGAGGGTTGTTCTTTGCTGGTCGTGCTGAGAAGAGCTCATTAAAGAAGTTTTGCTTTGTGACCTGGTCCCATAGTTAGGCTCCAGGGAATAC
>NW_011888847.1:8744321-8750613 GCF_000151845.1 Pteropus vampyrus
CACTCTGCAGCTTAAAATGCCATGTTTTCTATTGACTACAAGGTGAAGTCCACATTCTTTAGCTAACAGAAAGGATCCGCTATGATTGGCTCCTGCCCCAATTTTTGGGCTGTCCTCCAGCCTCTTTGCATTCCCAAGAATATGTACTCCTGTTCTGCTGAATCCTCACCGATCCCCAAACACCCACTTCTGTGCCTGGACACGTGTCTGCTCTGATCCCTCATTTTTAAACCAGGCCCATCAATCAAATGGCTGCCACTGGGAAACAGGAGCCTCGGTCTCTTCTGGGTCTCCTCTCTCTTTCTGCTCTGCCAGCTTCTGATGCTTCAACTCTGTTGCCAACTGACCCGCACTTTGTTGGCGACGACCTCCCAGCTCTCTGAAAGGGCTTGGCTGGCACTCCTCTCCGGCTCTTCCCACTCCTTGTTTGGCTTGACTTTGAGGTTAACGACCAACTTCCCTAGCCCACACCCTGAGGGGTCCACTTTGGCTCCTGTGAGCAGGCGTTCAGCAGAGCTTGTTTTTCTCTTTCACCTGGAATGATCTTTCCTCACTTTTCACTGGACAGCCACTGGAACTTCTCAAGACTTAGCTTAAAAGCCATGGCCTCAAAGATGCCCTTCCGATGTCCCCAGGAAGAATCAGCCACTCCTTTCCCTGGGCCCTCCTGGGTCTGTGTACACACTTGGAGCTGCTCTTATCACAGTGGTTTACCCATCTTCTTCCTCAGGGTCAGGAACTTAATGGACCTGCTGTTATGCCAGGTATTCAGAGTGCTTGCTAAGTGTTCATGCAATGAAGAAGGCCTTCTGACTTCCACTCTGCCTCAGGCTTACATTCTGGCTCCTGTATGCTGGATACCTAGGGGGTGCTAACCACGAATCATGCTATTAGTAACAGAACAAAGTTTAGAAATGTGCAAATCCTAATGACACTGTGGTGCCCCCTTCCTGGGCTAGGTTATTCAAATGATACTACATGCTTTGACATTCTTGCTCAATATTACCTGACCTGAAGACTTAGTTCACCTTTAGAGTTGTGCACTATCTGAATGGTTTTGCCAGATGATAATTACCATGAGTTCCTCTGTTAATAATTAGAAGCAGGAAGAAGCTTAGCAATGTTTAATGTATGTGTTGTTAAAACCCAGTACATAACCCTTACAGGTAAATAATGCAACCCTATTTTCCCAGTAAATTTCAGCTTTTCCTTTTTCTTACTCCTCTCATTACAGGCTGACCTGTGAAAGCATAGAAATCTGTGTAAGGACAGGCTAGATGCTATCCGAGGGTTGTTCTTTGCTGGTCGTGCTGAGAAGAGCTCATTAAAGAAGTTTTGCTTTGTGACCTGGTCCCATAGTTAGGCTCCAGGGAATACTGTAAAGGCTAAAAGTCATGAGGGGTATAAAATGTATATACAGGTTTCCACTTGAGATGCAATACCCAAACGAGAAGAAAACACCAATGATGACCAGCATTATCTTGTAATAGACAATGATTAGATATTTAGAAACAAGAACTAACTTCGGCTTAGAGATTGGGCTATTCGCCATCTCCTATCAGTAACCATGACAATGACAAATGGAAAAATTTCAACAATACTTTTATATTTTGTAGACGTTGTCTCATTTATTCTCTATAGCCAAGTATGATAAACCCTGTTTATAGGCAAGGAATATAAAGTTAAATATTTTGACCAAGATCACAAGAAATAGGGACTTTGCAGGTAGATTTCCAACTTGAAAATTCATTATTTTGTATAAAACGCTGGATTCTGTTTCTGGTGGAGCCGATAGAAGTGAATTGTTGTGGCCAAGGACATGGGTTGTATGCCCAGCTGGCTCACTTAGACAACTGGAGAAAAGGACTGTTTCATCTTCGTCCCTTCCTTGCACATGGTTTCACAATCATGTCATTGGTGTTTTAGGCATCAAACTTTATTGAACGTCTCCTTTATGCCAGGCTCTGTGTTTGGTGCTGGAAATGCAATCTTGCTCTTGAGAAACTCAGAATTTAATAGCAAAGACAAGTAAATACAGTGTAATAAGGACTTTGATAGAGGTACACCCAGGTATATACGGAGCCAGGTGAAACAGACTAATTCAGAATGGGTGTTGGGGTCAGCAAAAGTTTCTGGGAATCTCCAATTACACAAATCTTGAAAACTAGTTAGCTAGGCTAGGTAGAGATAGCCAGGGCAAAACCACTGCAGGAAGAGGGGACATCTTGCGCACAAGCACTGTGGGAAATGAACAGGGCATATCTGAGCGACAGTATGTGATCTAGTGTGGTGAGAGCTCAGAGTAGACAAGGTGAGATGGGAGAGGTAGTCAGGGTCCAAACTGAGAGTTGCCTTAGGGCTCATGATAAAAAGTTCAACTTTATTTCAATTGTTTTAATGAGCCAGGAAGGATCATAAATTGGATAGGGGGGTTATATTTCATAACAATCCCTCAGAAAATCCTATGGAGGAGGAAGATTTGGGGAGCAAGGCTGGAGGCAGAGCCCTGAATACCCCAAGGAGTGGCAGCAAGGGAAGACATCAGAAAAGGACATTGCTGAAGACCAAATCTATCCAGTGTCATGGAAAGCCTTTTGTGTGCCAGGCACTGTGCTAGGTGCTTTTCATGCATTGTCTCAAATCATCATCACATCAACACCAGGAGGTGGGTATCAACTGTGCTCATTCATGGATGGTAAAACTGGACTACAGCTGTTTCATACAGCTGTAAATGTTGGAGCAGGCAATTGAATTCAGGCCTTAATTAACCCCAGCATCTCTGAGCTTAACCTCTTTGTCATACTGCCTTTTGTCAAGGATTGGCCTCATCCAGAATAGAGAACAAGGCCTTTGTCTAAGACACAGAGACTCTTCAGACCGAATAGCTTATTTTTTTTTTCTTCATTAGATAGTGATAGAGAAGGGATCTTCTGTATTAGAAGCCAATAATTGGTAAGGATTCTACAAGTGAATTATCTAAAGAGTGGATTATCTGTCTTTTGACATAGCTAGGATACTTTGGGAAATTCTTGTTTTGCTAGATGGGGCTGGGACTGGTAGAGCTCAGAAACAAGATGAAATGATACCCCCCACTTATTCTGATCAATTGTGGCAATTCCCTTCTTTGTGGGGCTTTCACGCCTTGCCTTGCCATGCTGTGCCCCCACCCCCATCAAGGGGCTGCGATGGAAGCAGTCATGTTACAAACTAGACCAATGAACTCCTTCTGAAGATTTAGGATGGCAGCCTGGAAGAGAGTGGGCTGGAGGTCTTCTCTCCAGTGGATGAAGCTGCAAGATGAAATAGTCGGGAGTTGTTGGTGGCTGGGTTTTCCATCACAAGGAGAAAGCTGGACTTTAGAGATCAATAGGGACTTGATCTCCTATAGAGAGAAGCAGAGACTGGCAGACGTGACGCCCTGGTTTTAGTTGTGTGAGGCCCAGTTGCATCTCAGTCTCTCTTAAGGCTGGTTTCTTTGATTCTTCCTTGGATCCTATAAATGTCTCTTGTATCCATCTAATACAATCTTTTCTTTGCTTAAGATTGTTTGAGTTTGGTTCTAACAATTCATCAGCTCCATCCCAAATCCTCTGAATAGCGATTGGCCTCTAGTTTCACAAGAAGAATGATTTGCGGGGAAATAAAAGGTGACCACTAGGTGCTAAGTCCACCTCAGTGTGGGCATCTACACATGAAGCCTCAAACAGATGAATAGGGAATCTCTCATCAAGAGAACATGTTAAATGCCCCATCTGTTTGTGGCTGCTTTGTGAAGCCTGACTGGTAAATGGGTTGGTTCCTTTTTGTTCTCTGTATTATGGTTGGATATCTGAATGAGGTGGGATCCTACAGAGGCCCCAGTAACTGCCCTCTGGTTGTTACAACTGACTTATCTTCCATTTTTGTTCAACTCTCCATATGGGAAACTAGAACTTACCCAGTGAGTGTCTCACTGGTGCCCCTGTGCTGGGGTGTGGTCACAGGGGAACTCTGGGGTTAGTGCAAGCCCAGTGCTGACCGTCGACAACAAGGAAACAGAATTAGATCATATTCTCCAGGGAACCAGGGACAAGACACAAAAGCCCAGGGTCTTGGATAAGCTGGCCACCAATACGGAGCAAGGGGTCAGAGCAAGATAGAAAACAAAGGTAGACAGTCTAAGAAAGTTCTGACAATGAGACTGGGGTGTCCAAGACTCCCTTTTATTAACAGGTTCACTTTCATTGATGTACATTGACCTGTGTATATAGGTCTATGTAGATTAAAACAATGGTTAGAGGTGGACAGTGCTAGCAACTATTCAAGGGTTCGGTTACCTAATGTACAATGAACTTGGGAAGGTCCTGGTGTGTGCACACAGAGAGGGCAAAGAGGAGGGCGGCACGTTCAGCAAACATTCTCATGGGGATCCTTAGTCTCAGGAAGCCCTCTCCTTACCCTTTGTCTGGCCATGGAAACCGCATGAAATGAAACACAGTCAAATAGTGTTCTACACTGTGTCAATTTGTGTTAAAAGTGACAGATAGGGAATTTCATACAACATCTTTATTTATCCAAACATTTGGCTGGTGTGGGTGAAGATAACAAGCATTATCTGGGCTTTTGTGGAGGCTCAGCAGGACAAAAATAGACATAGTTGCTCAAAAACATGATTTTTATTCTAATAGCTGTCTGGCACTCACTAATCAAGCCAGTTGAATAAATAATTCTTCTCTCTGACATTCACTTTATCAGGCGTGGTGTCTGAGTGTCTACTGTCTTCACACAAAAAGATTTGTTTGTTTTATCCTGATCTGAGCAAATAAAGTATAGAAATGGTCATTGAATCAACAAACCCAGGGGCTCCATGCTGCTTCCTTGTGTGGCAGGAGGCAGCAGGTTGACCCGAACTGTGATGGGAATCACTCTGGGGGGTCCAGAAAAACGAGTTTGACCATCAAAGGAAAGTCAAAGTGAGCTAGTGGGAGGTGGATAAGGAACTCTGTGAGCCCGCACTTCCCATGTGGGAAGCAGACCCCCAAAGTTCAAAGCTGAGCTTCTTTTGATCTATCCTTGGTTGTAGAGATAGGTATTATTTTATAAGCTGATTCAGAGGGAAGGAAGGCAAAGTTTTTGCACTGCCTGGAAATTGAAAGACATCCTTTGTTTTATGGCAGTGCAAAGAATGCAATAGAGACAGTGGCTAACTCCTCTGTCAGCTACAGAGAAACAGTAGGTGGTCAGTGGTTCAACAGAAACCCACTTCTCCTTTCTTCTCAAATCAGGATGTGGTACAGGTTTCAAGGAATGTTCCTCGATCTACTCAAGGTTTTCCCCGCATCTGGCCACAGTGTCATGCAGCTGCTGGATGAATCTGATGACGTAATCATCAGATTACGTCACAATCCTGATTAGAATTCTTTGGGCGTCCTCATCCACTACAAGACAAGGTCCACACTTCCAAGCTGGTGTGCACTTGCTTACATCTCAATGTGGCCCTACCTGCCTCTCTAAGCCTCGGATCCCAGGCCCCAGCCACAGATAGTTCCTAGATCACAGAAGCCTCTTCTACCTGTGTGCATTCAGTCCTCTGTCTGGATTGCCCCATATATCTGTGTTCATGCTGTCCCCTGTCTGGGCTGCTTCTCTCAGTCCACTTAGCTGAGCTCTACTCGTCCTTTAAGACCCAACTCAGAGTGTGTCACTGAAGGGCTTTTCCTGACTTTCTTGACCTTTGCCCAGGGAGACCATGCCCTTCTGGGCTTCCCCTTGCCCATACATAGTCTTTAGTTTCTCATACAGCACTTGAATATCACTTGAACATCCCCAGCTCACCTCTGCACTCCCCCAGGCCTCACTAGGTTGTGGGTACAGATGAGGTCACATTAACAGTCAAAGCCCAAGCCCACTGGTTGCACGTCTCCACTGGGATGGTGGCAGGACCTCAAATCCTTTTTCTGGGTTCTTTTCCATCTGATATCTTTCACTGGGTCTGCAAGTGAGGTCTCATGGGACCTTATCACTCCGGTCACTGCTTATGCTGCAGCGACTACCCCAGCAGTTCTGGGGGTGCCACAACTACCCTGACCCTAGGGAATGCTGGTATCTGGGTAGCACACCAGCCCAAAGGGTGGCCACAGACTCGTTAATTCTAGCCTACTGAAGGCTCCAAGAGAATAGGAAAGTAAATAGAGAAACCTCTGCTTGGCTTCTAGACCTGGCAGCTCTCAGAGACACAGGCCTTGATCCCATGTCTCCTTACAGGGGCTTTCCTGTCTAATAGCAGAGGCACCTCCCAGTCTACCCTTCATGG
>NW_011888847.1:8752663-8754996 GCF_000151845.1 Pteropus vampyrus
AGCCGTTAGCCCTGCTTGGATGTCCACTGTGTCCAATAAGCCAAAGCAATAAATAGCAATCAGCAAAATTCTGCTCTTTTCTGCCAAGTTCCCACTTCTTTCTGGTTTTCCATGTCTAAGTCAGAAATCTCAGAAGCTCTAGAATTTTTCATCTTTCTAAACCCCCAAACTTCTAATTTACAGATTCAGTAGAAGAGGGAGAGAGAGGGTGCCTTGCTTAGGACCACCCATTAAGGGACCGAGTCCAGGATTCCCTGATCAGCTGAACCTGAGCCCTCACCAGGGGGATGATTGGAGGACTCTTCTATTTCATCTTGTTTCAAAGCTGGAAGTTGGGACATTTAAAACTGTATTAGTTGTAACTTGGGGGAAGCTAGACATTTGGGGATTTTGTTGACCCCTTTTCATTTTGTAGGTGCTAAATCATTGTGATGATAGGTGGGAGGAGTGGGTGGTAGATAGGGAGAAGGTAACTAGGCTGGGATGGGGTGAGGCAAACAAAGGGCCCAGGGTGGAAAATTGAAGGAGGTGCTCATTTTCAAGGTCATGCATGGGCCTCCTTAAAATTTGTGCCCTACGCCTCTCATTTGTGTCACCCTAGACCTGGCTCTGAGGCAGAAATAGGGAGGGGATAGGGAAGAGGAAAAATTCTATCCTAGCCTAAGAATAAATCTGGAATTCATTCCAAGTTAAATAGAGTTTGAATACTAATACACCAGTCAGCCCGCCTTAGGCACCTGGGCCAGCTCAAAGACCAGTGATCTTGAAAGCAGAGACCCCTCAGGAATGGGGAGGTAGTGCTGACGAAAGCTCAGCTTTTCCCTGTCCTGGCTGTGGTTTGCTCAGTGCTACTACCTGCTGCACCACTCATGGAGCCTCTAGGGGAAGGTGACCTGGAGAGGCAAAGAACAAAGAATCCTGAGAAGCAGCAAGTCTAAATATTTAATTTGATCTTTTTTTTCCTTTGACTTGAGACGTAGTTGCAGGCATTGGCATGGGTCTTGAGGCTTTGCATTGTTCCCAGTGTGCAGGGCAGCGAGAGTGACTTCAGGCCATGGCACATCTTCTCTCTCATGCATGGAAATGCTCGACCTCATGGTCCTCTCTGGTCTCAGAGTCCATAATTAGAGCTTTACAGCCTTTGTCCAGTGTGAACTACAAATTCCTGGGACAGTTAATACACACTGAGCCATATGGGATATTACTAGATCAGGGATGCTTGCCTTAACCTTCTCTGCTATGAAATAGCCACATGTCCTTCCAAGCTTATGTAGGGTACCACCTCTTCTGAGCTGCATGTCTCGGCCTCTCTGGCCAAGCGAGGATGCTTGTTAACTATCCTGTGACATTTTCTGTGTTTGATACAGGATCTTGGAATAGACAAAAGGACATTAGCGGAAAGACTGGTAAAATCCGAATAAAGTCTATAGTTAATAATAATGTACCAATATTAATGTCTTAGTTTTGATAAATGCACCCTGGTTAAGTAAGATATTAATATCAGGAGCAGCTGAGTGCAGGTTATACAGGAGCTGTTTCAGCTATCTCTGCAAATTTTCTATAAATCTAAAATTATTCCAAAATTTAAACAAACATTTTAAAAAAATGCATCAGACATTTTATCCTCTAGTGAAGCTGAAAGACTGAGATGTTAGAGTAAGAATCTCAACCCAACCACCTGAGAGCTCTTGGGCAAAGCACTTGAGTCTGTTTGTTTGGCTGTGAAAGAATACTTATGTGGTCAGGACTGGTACTTGTCCACCTAAAGTGGCCCTCCTCTTCTTCCACAGTGATAGAACACGGCTGCCTACCTTGCAGTTAATTATGGTCAGGTGACTATTTTGACAATGGGCAAGTACCTGGTCAGACTCCAGGAGCCAGTGACAGAGTTGGACACACTAGCTAGACTGATGGGAACTCACATCAGTGGGGTGATGATGAAATCGGGATTAGAGTGGTAGTGATTAGTGCTTCACATTAAGTCGCCATGGGAGCTGTAAGAAAACCCAGACCACATCCTGGACCAATAAAATCAGAATCTCTGAGGGTAAGACCCTGGCATTAATATTTTTTCAAGCTTTCCAGGTAACTCCGATGTGCATCAAGATTGAGAACTAGTGAGCTAGATGGTCTTTAAAATTCTTTCCACTTTCAAGCTTCCACATAGTGCAAAAGCTGTTTTTGGACTTTAGAATGTTTTTCCATATCAATCAATAATGGGTGTGTTTGGAAATTCAAAACACTCTGAATGAAGTCTCAAAATCTCACATTGAGGGGCTGATGTAGGAGGATTTGGGAAGTTGTTAAATTTCCTCTTTCCAGTCCTGCCTTCC
>NW_011888847.1:8755046-8781578 GCF_000151845.1 Pteropus vampyrus
GCTTTGCATTGTTCCCAGTGTGCAGGGCAGCGAGAGTGACTTCAGGCCATGGCACATCTTCTCTCTCATGCATGGAAATGCTCGACCTCATGGTCCTCTCTGGTCTCAGAGTCCATAATTAGAGCTTTACAGCCTTTGTCCAGTGTGAACTACAAATTCCTGGGACAGTTAACACACACTGAGCCATATGGGATATTACTAGATCAGGGATGCTTGCCTTAACCTTCTCTGCTATGAAATAGCCACATGTCCTTCCAAGCTTACGTAGGGTACCACCTCTTCTGAGCTGCATGTCTCGGCCTCTCTGGCCAAGCGAGGATGCTTGTTAACTATCCTGTGACATTTTCTGTGTTTGATACAGGATCTTGGAATAGACAAAAGGACATTAGCGGAAAGACTGGTAAAATCCGAATAAAGTCTATAGTTAATAATAATGTACCAATATTAATGTCTTAGTTTTGATAAATGCACCCTGGTTAAGTAAGATATTAATATCAGGAGCAGCTGAGTGCAGGTTATACAGGAGCTGTTTCAGCTATCTCTGCAAATTTTCTATAAATCTAAAATTATTCCAAAATTTAAACAAACATTTTAAAAAAATGCATCAGACATTTTATCCTCTAGTGAAGCTGAAAGACTGAGATGTTAGAGTAAGAATCTCAACCCAACCACCTGAGAGCTCTTGGGCAAAGCACTTGAGTCTGTTTGTTTGGCTGTGAAAGAATACTTATGTGGTCAGGACTGGTACTTGTCCACCTAAAGTGGCCCTCCTCTTCTTCCACAGTGATAGAACACGGCTGCCTACCTTGCAGTTAATTATGGTCAGGTGACTATTTTGACAATGGGCAAGTACCTGGTCAGACTCCAGGAGCCAGTGACAGAGTTGGACACACTAGCTAGACTGATGGGAACTCACATCAGTGGGGTGATGATGAAATCGGGATTAGAGTGGTAGTGATTAGTGCTTCACATTAAGTCGCCATGGGAGCTGTAAGAAAACCCAGACCACATCCTGGACCAATAAAATCAGAATCTCTGAGGGTAAGACCCTGGCATTAATATTTTTTCAAGCTTTCCAGGTAACTCCGATGTGCATCAAGATTGAGAACTAGTGAGCTAGATGGTCTTTAAAATTCTTTCCACTTTCAAGCTTCCACATAGTGCAAAAGCTGTTTTTGGACTTTAGAATGTTTTTCCATATCAATCAATAATGGGTGTGTTTGGAAATTCAAAACACTCTGAATGAAGTCTCAAAATCTCACATTGAGGGGCTGATGTAGGAGGATTTGGGAAGTTGTTAAATTTCCTCTTTCCAGTCCTGCCTTCCCCTCTTCTCAATGTGTAGAGCCAGTGTGATTTTTCAAATGAAGAGACTCACCATGCTTCCGAACCCCCTCTTCTTGATTGGGAGAAATAATTAAGTGGACTTCAGTAAGGCAATAGAGAGAAAGGAGAACAAGTGGGGTCAAGAAAGAACTTTTACCAAAACAAACATGACTATTTAGAAAAGTACACATACTGGTTGTATGTGTCCATACTAGTTGGAAAAATATAGAAAAGTACAGAGAATAAAATTTTAATCACTTATAATATCAATTTTAGAGATACAGACTATTAACATTTTGATACATATATTTAGTTATCCTTTTTATATTTAAGAAAAGTGAGAAGTTGCTGAATATGAAGTTTTTAAAATTTTGTTTTGCCATTTGTTGTGAATGTTTTGCACTAAATATTGTTGAAATCCTGATCTGAGTGGCTATATAATATTTTATCGTATGGTTGTCTCTTATTTAACTGTTTTTTATATCATTAAATATTTTTTCTTTTTAAATTTCCTTTTAGAAATTTACTTTTAAATGGATATCTTTGATCAAAATGCCTTTAGGTTTCCTTTCTGTGTTGTGTGTGTGTGCGTGTGTGTGTGTGTGCGTGTGTGTGTGTGTGTGTGTGTGTGAGATAATTGTGGGCTTATTTCTACATGCAGCAAAAATCTGCTCATGCATATTGTTTGGGAAAGTATTGCTTGTTTTCTTAGAGAGTTCTGGAGGCCCTAACAAGTACCTTTGGCTTCCTTCAATTCATTTCACATATTTTAGTCCAAAGATTTCATAATTCCATTCCCACCCTGGCTATTCCCTAGGGCTGTGAGCAAAAAAGAAAAATATTTTGTAAAGGGCAGCGATTGTATTCTTTTCTTGGCATGTTCTTCTACAAAGCACTGTGTACACATAGAGCTCTATATAAATAAATGACACAGATTTAGATCTTGTTGGGGTGGGCTCTTGCTGGCTATTTTTCTGGGGCCCGATGTTACCATATTATTGATATGTCTATGAACTGAGGCTGACTTGTGCTTTGAATTAGAACCAAGTAGAGTTGTATTTGAGTATTTGAATTAGGACCAAGTAGAGGTAAGTAGATATTGATTTTCACACATGACCCATTTTTTTTTTTTTTTTAATTTGAGGAAGAAGATGATGAAAAGTGAAGAGGAGAAGGAAAAGGAGAATAGATAGAAGGAGGATATGAGGTCACAAGGGTCCTAAAAAGACTAGGGCTAAATTTACTGTGCATCCAATCCCCCACGTATCCTGCTGAAATGCGGATTACAAATAAGTAGGTCTGAGGTGGGGCCTAAGCATCTGCATGTCTCATAAGCTCCAGGTGAGCCTGATGCCGCACAGACCTCACTTGAGAAGCATGATCCTAGCATGGGTTCTACCTTTTTAGTACTAATACAGAGGCACTCTTTCTCACTACTGCTATTTGTACGTGCTGGTTCTCTCTTACACCTCTTACCTCCTTGATCAATGATGATCCTTGTTCATCTTCACTCTCAAAGTCCCTCCAGTAGCTTCTCCTTCCTCTATACCATGATTTTTGATTTCTCAGTTTCGTTTTTAGTCCTTTCCCAGCTTGAATCTCTCTTTTATTCAATTCTTTTGTCCTCCTCACTTTACCAAATCTGGTTTTATTTCTCTAGAGATATTAATGTTCAGTCCTTACACCAGGAAAAATCTTCCACCTTTTTCTTTCTGGCTCCACCTCTGAACAAAATTACAGATGGAATCTTCTGATTGTGGATGTGTTTTGATTAGACTCAACTTCTAGCTTTGGTATATAGCTTTTGCTCCATTCCCAGACCACTTTTTTTTTTTTTTTTTTAAACTCAACTGGGTTGGCTTTATTATGAAAGTGATATAGTGAACCAAAATCCAGCAAAAATATTATGTATTCACAGCTGCCATTCAATAACTTTTCATTGACTCAGTGTGCTGATGGAAAAAAAAAAAAGGACAAAATGACACATTGATCAAGAGAATGGGATTCAAGAAATTTTTCTTCAAGTGTATAAAATAAAGCAACCATGAGGGCTTCAAATATATATAAAATGAAATAACATGCACACATACTTTTTGAAAAGACAGTTGGAAATACTGTGAATTTTTAGTATAACTCTGAATTCAGGCCATTGGGATTATTTGGATCCCTTTAGGATAATAATATCTGCCCTTTCTCCAGAGTTATGTGTGTTTTTTGTTGTTTTTAAAGTCATCGAAACCACGATAGAGCTGTTAAATAATGTATAAATAAGTAAATAGATGTTTTATCTTTTAATAGGCCCAGACCACTTCTTTATGAAGTAATTTTTACCACAATACGTGGTTTCCAGAACATCTAGAGAAAGACTGGTGTTTTCCCTAGAATGCAGTTTCTGTGTCACTGTGGTAAACAGGAATTTTCAGACTTGCAGTCAATGAAAGCCTTTAAAATTCTCTTTGGATGAGTAATCCCAAAGGCTGCTTAACCTCCCTATAAATAAGAAGTTTACAAGGCCAATTGCCCAAATGTTTGATTCTCCTGCCTGAAAACAATGATTTGGGTGTGAATCATTGACCACACGTTGTAATGCCTGACACATCTTTCCAAACCCACTCAGGACCAGCAAATAGCATTAAACCTACAAAGCTGGAACAAACCTTTCCGGCTCTAATTATGCATTTAACTCATGAAACCTTCAAGTTGTTTTGGTGATAACCTCATTAGATTGTTCCGTGGGTGTCAGTTAAAAAACAATGCAATATTATTCAAAAGTTGGCTTATGTACTATTCTATCAAACGGAACTTTCTAATAGCTGGTATTTATGAAATGACACAAATTTATGGTGCAAAGGCACTTGCCGAAGTGCCTTCTGAATCATCAAAGAAAGGTGTGATTTTTGCTTAATACATTTTGGGGTTAAATATATTTGAGGTTCATTCTTGGGAAATTGGTTATATATGCCTAATAAGACCTTACATTAGCAGATCGATTTCCAATTTAGCCAGTATTTTAAACAAGAAAAGTTTATAATCTACATTCCCTAGCTTAAGGAATTAAAGTGAAGTGACTTGCCCAAAGTCTATAGAAGGTAGTAAGCGGAAAAGGCAGGGCCCAGGATCAAGGTCTCTGTTTTTTGTTTTTTGTTTTTAATGATAGTTCTTTATTTGATTAACCAGAATATCCACTTCTCTCACAACCACTTATGAATAAAGTCAATGAAATGTTATCCTGGCTCTAAAGTGTGACTATAAACCGAGGAGACAGATTTGGTTTTACCACCGTGTACACTCTCAGAGAATTTGCATAGCCAAAATTAAGGACATTTGCATATCTAAATAAAGGACAGCATGGAAGTTGTCCTTTAAAGTAATTTATCTGGGGATGATATGCATATATTACTTCATTTTTCCTTCTCACACTATTTGTGAGTTGAACGAGAAACAGAAAATGGCTTGTTACTTCAGAGTCACACTGAATTTCAATTCAATTTGATTCAATAAACATTGGTTAAGTATCTATTGTGTGCCAGCCTCAGTGCTGGGTGGTAGAAATATGAGACTGAGAAGACATGGTCATCTCTGCCTGTAGGGATTTACAGACTCCTAAAATAGGCGAGTCTAATAAAGTGGTGCTGAAGCTACTACAGTGGCCCAAGGAAGGAATGGTCAACTGGAGAAGGCAGGTTAGTGGGGAGGAAGGAGCTGATTCTATGGACGACGAGGCAATTCCCAGCCACAGGGAGGGCAGGGACTATCCCAGGGTGAGAAAAGCTGACCATTGATCAAACAGCCAGATTGACCCCGCTGGCAATCTGGTTACACAATGGTGATTGGTGTTTATCCTTTGAAAGGAAGCCACAGGAGGACTTATTTAGCTTTTGAGCCCCACGAAGGTCCCCCCTCCTCTTGAACTCTCTTGGTCACACTTGCTCTCTGAGGTGATATGCTTTCTGCTCTCCAGGTTAATAATTAGCCAGCTCCAGCAAAACCCCTGGGAGCCACTTCAGTCAGGGGCCCTGCACACTCACACCAGACAGATTGCATAATTTTGGGTTACAAATTGTCTTTACCTGCTTTATTTATCAGACCTGACCAAAATGGGAAACCACATTACTTTATAGTCAAGGCAAAAGAAGTAGAGAATTCCCACTAAACAAAATAAAGTGTAAGTCCCTGTTCCAGCTGCTTAGATATTCTAAGTTTGGGGCTGCTCTCATCTTTGTTGCTGCAAGAATGGTAAATTTTAGAGATGAGTTATGACCAGGAGAAAGTCATTATCTGTTCTCTGATTGGCTGCTGAGCAGTGTGTGAACTAGCATCAAAAACAGAAATGACCTTCTCATACAGGCTCCTGGAGGAAGGGAGATATCCAGACTTCATTTGATGCCTAAATGGCTCCCTCCCTGGTTTTGCCAAGGCCACAGAGATTTTATCGAAAGCTGCTCCAGCCCCTGTCTCTGCTCCCACTTCTGTCTTTCCACTTTGCCCCTCAAGTGTTTAATGTGAGCCCCTGAAGCCACTTGTCATCAACTGCTGCTTGGTTTACAGATTTGTCACTAGGGGTCTCAAGGTAAAACTTCTAGGATTGCTCTCCTCTGCTCCAAGAATAACACTTCGAGGGACACTCCACTCTCACAGTCCACTCCTACCCGGTCCAGCAGAGAAACAGTCATCGCAAGTCATGTTTGCAAACTGTTAGATGAGTACCAAAAGCAATCTCACTCTGTTTGGCCTGATAGCTTAATATCTTCATTATGCTTCTTTGAGGATTACCCAGCATATCAACAAAGTTTATACAACGTAAAATCATCTATAATCTGTGTAGTACATACAAGGTGTATTTATTACACAGGCATTCAGGGTTCTGCAAACTTGATCATTTTAATCAGCTAAGTTGTTTAAGCAGGAAGTTTTTTTCCCCCCCTTCAAGGCAGCACACTAATTTATAATTTAACAAATATATAAGTATAATTCTAATCTACCTGTGCTCCTTTTACTAATATTTTAATTATCTTTGATTCTTTCTTTGAAGAATGAAAAATTTAAAAGTACATGGTTCATATTTCTTTTGAGCTTTTATCTTGTACCTGTCTTACCTTTGCTGATATATCTAGAGAAAAGTATTAAAAACCATCATTATGAGAAGGAGGGAGAGAGTTGCAACTGATGTTGCATTGGGGGTAGAGGGGAAGTAGTTAGGCAGAAATGGCTACAGACTCTTTCCTTCCCCAGGTGTAGAACCCGTGGTCCAAACCACTAAGTTCGAGGAGTGGAGCTGAGTCTAATCCAGGCTGGCCTGGTCTGTGGGGCACTTTATCTAGTTGAGCAATTAAGGCACAGGGTGGGATTTCTAAGGAGAGTTTGGATGCTCTGTGTGTATCCAACATATTTATCCAAGGATCCTTCTGTCCTGGAGAAGAAACTAGAATGAACAGGGCCCCAGCCAATTGGACCAGGATTCGAGGATAGACCATGGTCCCAGTAGGGAGCTGGAGAGGAAATTGGAATCAGAAATCATGTCAGAGGACAGATGGATAGATGGACCGTATGTGGTGACTTGTGTGATAGGGAGACTACAGCTCCACACTTCTTTGAACACTCAAAGGCAGGTTCATTCTTGCCAGGAACACTGGACACTGGGCACAGAAACTCTTTCTAGCTCTCTCTCAACAGCAGGGAAAGCTCCACATGCATTGCAAGCCTAATCTCACATCAGCTCAGAGTTCAGGCAGAATGAGCTTACAGATCTTGGAACTCCTATTATAAAGAGCTTTCTTTTCTCTTTATTTCTTTATCTATCCAGAAATACCATTGTCTTATATTCAGTTGTTACTTTATAGTTTACAAAGCAGTTTCATACAGTATTGCCTCAGATGGAATCTGACACCAGCCTAAAAAGATGGACAAAGAAGGAAGTATTATAGATAAGGAAATGGAAGTCAACTTAGTTGACCAAGGTCACATAATTAATCCTGTTATTTTGTTCCCCACTCAAGTTCAGGGCTGCCCACATAACTGAGATCAGTTTCAAGGACGTCTACAGGAAGCTGCTGGCTCAGGAAATGCATGGTTCTGATGAGTTGCATGGTGGGCACCAGGAGCCTTGCCTGGGTGAGATCCCCAGGCCCTCGCTTCCTTGGTTTCTAGTCTTCTAACTGGACTTTTCTAACCTCTGATAACTGGATTCTGGAATGTGTCTGCCTAAGCTCATCAGGCCTACCTATTCTTTCCCTTGAATGATGCTCCTGGATTTGGACCTAGATCTTCACAGTTTGCCTGCAAAGCCCTTACCTGTCTCTTTTGTGGAAGGAAGTTATAGACCAGTTATCTCTAGATCCCTAAGGGCCAAGAGTCTGGGGGAGCAAGCCCTTGGGAAATAAATATTTCCTTCCTGCCTCACATTTTATTTATTTCATGAAGAATTTCTTGTGTATTTTTTCGAAAATTTAAAATTATGTCTCTCTTATGAATGGTGGTCTTGCCATTATGATGATTCTTCTCAGAGACCCTTCGTTCTTTGTGGGGTTGAAAGTAAATTTCCATGCTACACATGGGAGCAGTAAAAAGTGACAATTCATTTAAAGTCGCAAACCAAGTCAGAGGTGAGACAGAATCTAAATCTCTTTATTCCTAAACTCTGTCTTTCTCTAAAATGATAAACAATATTGGAAAGCCTGAATTATTCTTTTATTCAGCAGGGCCATAGAAGTAGTTATAAATCTCCCACAGGTAGAAAGTACCAAAAAAAAAAAGAGATCGAAAGGGACATGATGCTACTGATCATTCTTTTCTCATCTTTTGGTCTCCTTCCTAACATTCAAAGCAAAGGTTTTAGAGTAGACACTAAGGATGGGATAGCCACAGTGTAGGGTTTTATCAAATACTCAGCATCATCACCTTTACCTTCTTAATTCCAAAGGTACTTATACCTCTTAATCTTTTGACTTTGCTCGGGTCCCAGGATGGGCCTCAGAATGGGATCCTTGTTATAAAGCAATTATACACATCTCCTGAGCCTACAGCAGTAACTTGAGCATCAGCTGCAGTGAGTCTCAGAGGCTCATGGCTTTTTGACTGTGTTTGGAACTGAACCAGACCGGCTTTGATATAGGAAATAAATGACACTTCTCTTATCATTCTATGTCTTAGGTTGGGTATGCTAGAAGCCGAGCCCCAGGTGGGAATTCAGGTGCATATATCTTGGTGGGGCAATGCTCTAGGAGAAAGGAAGTGAGGGAAGCAGAATAAGACAAAGGAAGAAGCTAAGCAATGATGTCATCTGAGCTAGAGTCAAGCTTTGGTCTGATCCCAAAGAGCATGGATTGCACCACAGAACTTGAGACAGGGGTACAGCCTTTTGTACAGGGAGAGGGGCCGCTCCCCATCAATCAGACATTGATTGGCTGCCCCAGATGAGGTGGGTGGTACAACCTCCAGGACAAGGGGCTCCCAGGCAGCAAAGGGCAATTCTCTGGAGAAGGCGCCAGCTGTGATCCTTTTGCATTCATCCAGGAGGGGCACTGTCAGAGTCTACCTACTATACAGAGACGAATGGTGATCAACAGGGACCATTTGGCTGAGCTGAAGCCATAGAGATACCAGTCGTATTTTGGCTCTCTAGGAATAGATTGGGTGGCTTTTATTAGGAGACTGATCTAGGTTTTATGGGTCCTGAAACTTATGACAATTTGGATAATTTTAAGTAAGAAGACAGAAAACTAAATTTAAAATCGGGTTCACAGCCTGTCTAAGTTGTGGGGCTGAAAGCTAAAGCTTGCTAATCTCACCCACCTCTGGGTGTTTCAGCTCCTTTATGCAGAAGAGAAAACTGAGGTTCAGAGTTTAAGTGAAATTGCCCAAGAACATCAAACGAGGAAGTAGTTGGAGCGAGAGCCCTACTTTGGCTCTGTGATAACACCAGCCAAGAACACTGTGGAGGACTGTTGGGAAGGTCAGGAGATACAAATGAGAACATGCTTTGTAAGCTTTCTCTGAAGTGTCATATGGCTGTAAAGCATGATGATTAAATGAACAATTGACCTATGAGATGGGATGGTACCAACCTGAGTAATTCGGTCAAAGGGAATACATATGTTTTCTCTCCTGAGTTTTCTACACTGGCTTGCTAGGTTTGTACAATAGCAAACATCGCTGGCTGGATTCAAAGTTGCAAGCTTCCAAAATTGGCATAAGTAATAAATCGATAAATCTCCCAGGCTCATGGCTATTTGCCTGAGCATGAAAACAGACAACACAAGCTTTATCACAAAAAACAAGAGCGTTCCTCCTTATCACTCTACCAGAATGAATTGTTGATGACCACTGAATGGTTCATAAGTGGCAAGGCTGAGGAGATAAGAGAAGTAAGGCGGGGTGGTTCTTGCATTTATGGTGTGGAACAATGATAGAATAGGTTTCTAAAAACATTTTTTTCCTCTCCAAAAACTGTGTCAATACGATAGGCGCCGCTAACTCTATGTCCTAAATGCCGCGGTTTATGCCCAGTGATTTTCCTTCATTCATGTTTTCATCAGCAGTGGGTTGGAGGGGCCCACCAATGCCCTGAAGGTAACTGGATGTCATTTAGTTGGAATTATGCTGCCTCTTTGCCTTCGTTTCTGCAGGCCAAGCAGCTCTGCTGAATTTTGGGACAGTTGGACACTGAAAGAGTTGAATGGCTTCACTGAGAAGAGCGCTGCTTTCAGAGAGTTTGCTTTTAACCCCTCAGGTCCTCTGCTCCCAGGTATCCAAACTCAGCCAGCTGAAAGAGCCTTGGCTGGCCTGTTTGCTAAAAGAGGACACGCCATGATTAGCTCATTTGTGTTATAAGGTCTACGGAGAATACAGGCATGAGGGCTTGAGAGTCGTCCCTCTCCCATTTATGTCACTGGCCTGCTCATCTTGCACAAGTAGAAATTACTAGGGGCCTGCTATTTTTCCATCATCTCCTAGCCTTTCTTGGCTTTCATAGAGTAAGTTCATTTCTTTTTAAGTGTCTCTCCACTCCTGGAGGATGGGGATGGGCGTGGGTCACGTAGGTTTTCCCTCTCATTACTTTATAGAGCTACACTCTGCTTGGCCTTGGAGAAGGTTCTTCAGGGTCACGAAGGTGTGAGGAGGGATGGATGAATGGGCATGGGTCAGGGCTGTTGGGTACAATGAAGCACAGAAGTAAGAAGACTGGGTTTTCAAGATCCTGGGATTTTAGGATCTTGATTTGAAATGCGGTCTTTGTTGTACAATGAAGATCAATCCCCGGAAATGGAAGCGGGCCAGCCACTGAGGCTGACGTGAGGCCAAGGAAGAAACCACATCTTTGGAACTTTCCTAACTTTCCTTTTTGTGCACCCCTGAAGTCTATGTCCAGAGCTGCGACCAACAGTCACTTAGATGTTGCATTTAATGAGACATTTGACTAGGAACTTTAGGGAAGTAATAACTGGAAAGCCAGTTGCAAGGAACTCCAAAGTTAGAAAGCATGTTGTTTAGACCTTTGTCTGTGGCATGTGACACTGCTCGCTGCTGCCCAAAAGGAAGCAAAGAAAAACAAATTGATTTCTTCCTTTCCTCGAAACAAAGAATACCCAAACATGGGATGCGAGTTAGAAGGCCTGGGCTTTCTATCTGTGCTAACTCTCTAACATCGTCCAAGATCAAGAATATAGAAACCATTCTCAGCAGTAAAAATGGAAGAGACAAAGAGGATTAGTAATCTTCTTAATTAGAAAGAGGAGGCACATACGGATTGTGATTAGAAATGATTAAAATGTAAGAGAAAAAAGTTTTTATAGGAAATAATGGCTTCGGGTGACAGCATGGGCATGACCCCTAGCGACCTCCATTCTCCCCACGTCTTTTTCTAACACTGATCAGATTGAAACAGCTTATGTGGCCAAAATGCCCATGCCAAGAGCCTTTCTCTCCTCAGCACTCCTTGAATGATGATAGAAGTAATAAAAGCCAGTGTTCATTGAGCACATTCGTGACCTTTATCAGTATGTATTAACAGCTTAATCAATATTATCTCGCTTGTTTCTCACTCTAAGCCTTTGTGGTATCATTTTTCAGATGCCGAAATTGAGACTCAGAGGTTGAGTCACTTGTCCAACACTATACAGCTAACACAAATAGAGTTCTTTTACTCTCTCTCAGTGTCTTTCTATTCACTCTAGCTCAGATCAGCTTTTTATGTTGTTATTTTGGTGCTCTGGTCTTTTTCCGAGGTTTCCACCTTAGCTGCCTGTCAATTTCATCTGCAAATTCAAGTGGATCCAGGACAAATTTACTAGATTGCAAACTCTGAAAATAAAAAATTTTGCCTGTCATGTTGATGGCCATATCCTCTGACACATCGTAGATACTCTATACATATTCATCATAGGAAATATTTGTTACTGAATAAATGATATGTCCACAGAAACTCCAATCCAGGGATTTGCTTTGGGGCTGAAGTCAGGCTTGAAGCTCTGGGTCTGGGTTGGCTGTCCATTGGCAGGTCTGGGCAGGCAGTTCCCCTGGGGCAGCTCTGAGAGAATCATGGATTCAGGATCCATCCAGAATATATGGCTAGTTCTGAAGATCGCTTGCAAGAGTGCACGAAATCCCAGAAGGTAGCATAATTGTTCCAGAGATGTATGTCTCTCCTCAGTATTAAGACCAGAATGAAATTTCTCCTGAGGAGCTTCGCAGAGAGGGTCTCGTATGATGTTTTCAATGACATTCATGCAGAAGGCACCAGGGAGACATTGTCTAGCTCTTTCCTATGGCTACACTCAGTAGAGGTGGATGTTCATTTCCAGAAGTCAGAAGTCATCAGGCCCGGCCCCTGGATGATACTGAGGAAGCAGCCCTTTCCCTGTGTTAAGCACCCCTGCTCCCTGGCTGATTCACTGTAGGCGTTTGCCTCTGAGAGAAGAAGACCACCCTGGGAAGACTTCATTCTTGGAATTTAATTTCTAGGAACACTAGAAGTTTCAACACGTGCGCTCATACAGCTCGTGCCTTCTCTCTGGCCCATTATCCCAAAAGATACTGGATCTAAAAGACCATTCCACTTGGAGGGAGCTGAAAGTTTTGAATGAAAAAGGTCTTATTGCTTTCTAAATAAGATGATGGAAAAAAAGCAGAACAACCCAGCAACAGCCACCAGTTTGGTGCTAGTGCCATTTGTTTTGATGCAAATTTAAGACTACAGGCTGCTCAGCAAAGAGAAAGGGGCAGTGTGGAGGACTTGGTCCCCAGAAATGCAAATTTTCATTCTCTCTGGCACATTTTGCTGTTTTAGCAGGGTTTTGGGAAAAGCCAGTTATTCAAAACAACGCAGCTAACATTCTAGAGCCCGTGGGGAGTCTTACACTTTTTTTTGGAGTGGCAAAATAAATTTCAGAGCTATCATTTTGTTGTTTAACGTCCCCAAATCTAGAGCCAAAATGTTTAGGGATGCTGGCAGAGTTGTAGGGAAATGCTCTCCCAAGGCCTCACTCTGTTCCAGGGAGCCTGCCAGTTCTGCCTGTCCTTCCAGCAAGAGGTTGGGTAATCCCAACACCCCTGGGAGCCTACCAACCCTGCAGGAGCCTACCGCCTACTTTAACCTGGCCCAGCAGGTCTCCCAAACAAAAGAACCACTTTGTTGTTCGTAGAACCAGCTTGGACCACATTCTGCTGTGTTTAAAGCTATACGCCACCCACCTATTGGCACGGGTTCAGTTGTAGCCCTTTTCTCATTTTTGTAAGTCAGGATTTCTGAGCAGCATTTGGATTTTCCTTTTTTACTTCCCTCTTGTCTGTAACAAAAGAGAGGACACAGAGGATATGACTCGTGTCCTATGTCTCCAACAAGGATAGAACCAGACAGAACACAACCAATGTAGGTTTCCCTAAGGAAGAGTCCCCTGCTAGGGTGATGGACACCAGGAGTGGACTGCTGCTCCCTGAGGAGGTGGTGTGAGGAGTTCTAATTTCCTTTTGACATAACTGGACTGCCTCCAAATTATGATCTGGGGGAGGTCAGGACGGCGCTGTTTCCAAGTATGTCACTGTTGGGACTTTGTTTCTTATTGAAAGCTGTTGGGTGTGAAAGTGCACTCTATTAAAATGCAGTTACTTCGTGGTGGGTTCTGCCTTAAACATGCCCAGTCTTCTCATAGTAGGTTTGGTGATGTGAGAGACAAGGGTGTAGGGAGGTAAGGGCCCCTAAATGAGTCAGGCTTTGATTGGAAGAGAGAACAGGCTGCCGAAAGAGAAACATTTTGTTTCTAGACTGCACTGCCTCACGCTGCCACTAGCAAAACAAAACAATGCCTAAGGGTCGCTCCGTGCTGCCAGTGGGTTGAGGACTAGCCAGGTTAAAGAAGTAAAAGGGGGAGAAAGAAGAGAGGAGAAGAGGAAAGAAACGAGGAAAGGAGAAGGCTTCAGGTGGGAAGGGTGGGGCGAGCCTCAGCGAGTTTGTTGGCGTGGTGTGCCCTGTTTCTCCCCAGCTATCAGCGGCCACCCGCAGGTCTGTGAACGTGTCTGGAGGTGCAGGCAGTGTAGTGAAGCGGTAGTGGCACTGGCCTGGACGTCAAGAGTTCTAGACCCTGTCCTGTAGTAACTGGCTGGATGATCTCTGGGGTTTCTTATCCGTAGCAGGAAGGGGTTGGCCATACGGTCTCAAAGGTTGCTTCCAACTGGAAAGTTCTAGCATTGTGAAATGGTAATAATCTTGAAAGCCCTGCAATTCTACCACCAAGAGCGATTCACACCTTGTCCAGAATATGTCCCAATTAACCAAAAGAAATGGCTAGCTATAGAGGCTTCTGTCACCCCCTTGTTCCCAAGGCTGAGCCTCATTGTTGGCAAAGACGTTTGTAGGAAAAGTGCTGCTAGTCTTAATTCCTTTCTTTAATCTTGAGATAAGAACGCCTTTGTTTGAGTCACAAGCAAGTCTCAAATTATGTAACTCACTTTTATTAAAACTCTCCCTGACTATTTTATATTCAGCCTTTTAGTTGCCCTGGTTTACGGCTTTAATGGAATAGGTGGCCTTGTATTTATGCTCAGTTTTTTGTCTTTCTCTTTCAGATCTTGACAGGATAATCACAGTGGTTTGTTTAGTAAACACTGAGGACAGCTCTACAATCCCGAGGCCTGACAAATGGCCTGCGACTGCTCTGGGAAAGCTTTGCTCCTTCTGCAGGACGTCAGGAAGAGTTTTCAGGGGCAATAAGCCCCAACCAAGCCAGATCTGCCTCCTCTCCAAACCCATAACCCCTTAGGAAGCCAGACAATTTATTTCTCGTTTGTTGAGCAAACTCCGAGGACAAGATTTATTCATTAGTTACTCAGAGTGGTTGTCGCTGATGCCCCATCCAAACTAGCTCCTTTCCCCCACCGATAGTTCTTCTAAAGTGGTCTTTATAACACTTCCCACTATTCGAAGTCATCTTATTTACTTATTTTTGTTTCTGGTAACTGTTGTGCTCCTCCTTGCACTGGGATGTGAGGTCCCCCACAAACGGGATGTCTCCAACCACAGCCGCGCCTTGCATCAGGTGGTGCACTTGTTGAACACCTAGCATGTACTAGGCATTGGACTCGCAGAGACTGATGCTTCTATAAAAATTAAAATAAAAATAGACGTGTCACAGGTTTTGAGGTATGTTGACAAAACTGGAAGTTCCCTCAAACACTCGTGTTCTCTCCCGCTAAGTATTTAGGAGATTGCTGTTCATTGATTCACTACGTGATGTCGTGCTAGGTACTGGGATGGGGCAAAAGAATGCAGGAGAACAGAATGAATGGAACGTGTTCTCAGGGAGTTCACTGGTCCAGTATGAGGTGGGTGGCTGGGGAGGACAGAAATGTAAATGAGACCTCTGAGACAATGAGATTGGTGCCTTAATCCAGTGATGCACGGTGTCGTGGGAGCAGTAATCAGAGGAGGAGGACAAGAAGACTTCAGTTTTACAGAGCAGAGCATTCAGGAAGAGTTTGACAGAAGAGGGAGAAGAGCATTCAAGTTGTGAGGAACAGCAAGTGCAAAAATATGGATCCAAGAGAGGATTTTTGCCAGAAGAGAAACAAGTTGATAGAGCTTTGCACAGGAGGGAGAAAGCTTGGAGAAGCCATGAGGCATGAGCCTGGAAAGGCTGGCCGGGACCAGATTGTGGAAAGTATGACTCCAGGGCCTAGTGAGGAAGAGAAAGGAGTAAGGCTGCCCATAGAAATATGATCTCAGACTTCCTGGGCTGGACAAGCGAACACCAAGGTAATCAAAAGGAGGCATATTTACAAACCTTCAGGTCCTGACTTGTTGCTGATGCTCTGATTCTAGAAACTGACAATGGCATTTGGATAAGTTCAGAGTTAGGGGGGCAAATTTAGGGATATCTTTTAAAGAAAAAGAATACAAAATTTGATTATAAGAATGTATTGGGGTAACACCCCCTCCCCATGGCCTTGGAAGATCCTTGTACAAGTGAGGCACTCTGACGCTTACACTTCATTAGCTTCACAGTGGAGCACCTCTGGAACTTTCCACAACATTGCAAGGCAGAAGTAAAGCCTGATTTTATGATTTCATAGCTATTATCCTGGGAGAAGCCTTCTGTTGCCAGTTTTTTCTCCTCTGTAAACAAACCCTAGTTCTGTGCCCTTTTCGACCTATACTCTTTCCCTAAGTGACCTTGCTCCTAGCATGACCCATGATATCTTCTGTGGTCTAGCCCCCACCGGCCTTTCTGACCACCTCTTGCCTCTCTCCCTGCTGCAGCCACACTGGCTCTCTGTCTGGTCCCCATACGTGTCACGATCCCTTCTACTTCAGCACCTTTGCATCTACTGTTCCCTCTGCCTGTTAACGCTCTTTCCCCAGAACTTCATTGACACATTCGGGACACAGTTCAAATGCCACCACCTCAGAGAGGTCGTTCTTGATCACTCAACCTAAAGAAAACTTTTGGTCACTCTCTATTGCACTGCTTTGCTCATTTACTTCATAACACTTTTTTATTAATAAAAGTCATCTTATTGATTGATTGATTGATTGATTGATTGCCTTTTTTACTATCTGTCTTCTCTTACCACATAAGCTGCTCGAGTGCAAGGACCTTGTTTGTCTTGCTCGCTGTGTTGTATCCTCAGCACCTGGAGCATATCACATAGACCCAACAGAGTTTACTGATAGCATTTTTACATCATTATAATACTTTATATAGCACTTTCTACTTTCAAAAAACTTTCACACACACAATCTCACTTCCACCTCAAAACAACCCAATGAAGTAAGTAGAGAGATTGTTATGAGTAAATGGAAATTCAGGGAGGTGGGACGGCTCGTCTAAAATTTTCCAGCTAATAAGTGACAGTATCAGGTCTCCTTCCATTAAGATCAACTCTCTTTCCATTCCGGTTCATATCCCTAAGATTTGTTACTTCTTCCAGCTCCTCAGAACAAAAGAATCTGCCCATGTGAGGAATGAGAAATCACCTCTCCCCATCCTCTGAGAGAAGAGAAAAGAGAGCCTGGCTTCTACGTAAAGGTTTATGGCAGACAGCCCATCCTTCACCTGTGAGTTCAGTAGAGAATCAGGCTAATTACTATATAGTGATCATGGTCAGGTGTGGATAACAACAGCGCATTCCCTGTGTGCAGAATTTTGTTACTAAATCGTGAAAATGATGAGGGACTTAAATTTTCAATTAGATTTAATGTCAAAAGAATCCACTGCTGGGCAATTTTGCATATTTAACCCTTAAAGTAAAATCTATTAGATGGTGAATAAAGAATGAAAGCCAAACTTGATATTTCTTAAACTAGAGGTAGGTATTAGAAGTAATGTTTTTCTAAAATTGTCTAGAAAATCAGTGACGAAACGAACAGGTTGTTCAGAAGACTGAAATTCCTGGTCTTAATAAATAACTATTGGAAGTTAATTTCTACAAATCTTCTGGGCTTTTATTAATAGAAATATTTAGGAAATTTTAATGTATTTATAATACTTAAATGTGACTCATATGTATTTTTTTGACAAATTACATAGAAAAGTGTGCAAATCATACAGAGTTCAAAGATTGTCCTCCAAGTGAACACACTCATGTAATCAGCTCCCAGATCAAGAAATAGATCATTACCAGCACCCCAGAGCCCTCATCTTGCCTCTCATCCTAATAACTACCCTCCCTGAACAAAGGTAATCACCATCCTGAGTTCTACCACAATAGATCAGTTTTACCTGCTTTCGAACTTTAAACAAATGGAATTATATAGTATGTTGTCATCTTTTCTTGTCTGGCTCCTTTTGCTCCACGTTATGTTGGTGAGACTCACCCATATTGTTGCGAATAGTGGTCGTTTGTCTTTTCTCACTGCTCTGTAGTAGCTTATTGCCTGAATATGCCACATATCTATTCTACTACTGATGATCATTTAGGTTGTTTCCAGTTCGGGGCTATTATGAATAGTGCTATGACTGATCTTCTTGTGAAAATATGGATTTAATTTGGGTATAAATCTGGAAGTAGAATTGCTGGATAGGATATACTGACATTCACAGACCCTGCCAAAGAGTTTTCCCAAACGGTTTTACCAATTTATTCTCTTGTCACGGGCCTATGGGAGCTCCGAACGCTTCGCGTTCTGGTTAACACTCGGTATTGTCTATCTTCTCATTTTAGCAGTGCTGGATTGTGATCCATGATGGGTTTTAACATATTTAAATTATAACGAATTTAGTACATAGATTTGTGGAATGGTACATAATGAAACTGAGATTAAGTTGACGTTAGATTAGTTTTAATGCTCAATTATATTCTTGTCTGTTGTTGTTCTCTAATTCCTTCATATGTATAGGTTCAGCCCACCCAGCAAGACAGCAAGCTTCTTGAGGTCAAAGGCTTCGTTGTAGGCTTCTTTCATAGTTGTTACAGTTCTTAGCACAGTGCTGGGCACAGAGTAGGTATCCAGTAACTTCTGATTGAATTGGGCTGAATTTAAAACCACCAAGATCTATGGACTATTTCTCTGTTCATAGTTCCATGCCTAATGACTCTATTTCAGGCACTTCCCAAGATTATAAATGGACCAAGAGAGAGGAATTCTAGAAAATGTCCAATTCCTTCATGTTCCTCTGGAGCCTACATTCCAAGTGTGAAAACTCTTTAGGTAGAATGAGCCTGTTTATTTACAACAGGATTTTTCTGAGGCTGTACCTTAGTACACCAGAAAGTGGAACAGGCAGAAGACTGTCTTACCCTGGGTTGTCAGCAGAGAGCATTGTTTGTGTCCTTCCATGCTTGAAGGGATGCTTTGGACTGAAAATGTCTGATCTTATTACACTAACCTGATTTCTCTATGGCTACATCTAGTTTAATAGAAATTTCTCCAAAGGCCACAGTGATCTCTAGGATACTTATTTCCTTTTTTCTTTTTTGCTGATTTTTTTATCTGTCCTAATTTTTAAAATTATTTCTGTCATCTCATCAGCTGAAGAATCAGTACTCAGTTGCCCATTTCAATATGCTATGCACATTTTTGTTCATATTAAATATTGGTTATTTCTGGACTGAAATCCTGAGATGTTAAATTGTGACATTTTAACAGTACTGATTTAATTTAGAATTAAGCACTTAAACTAAAAATAACAGGTGAAATTGCTCACCCCCACCCCCACTCTTAACCCTCCTTTCCCTCAGTTTTGGACTTTGACATTCAGCAAGGAAGATGGGTTTTAATGGGCTTGATCATGAGGTAGGGATTAGAGAAGGAAGGAAATGTGGATGTTGAGAAACAAGTATAAAGTGCCAATAAAACTGAGCCAGTTTGCAGACTCCATTTGGGCCACCTGCAGTCAGGCATGTCAATCTCAAAACAGTGTGTGCGTGTGTGTGTAGGGGATGGTGAAAGAAATGAAAAATCCCTGAAAAGAATATCATGGTACGATCCCCAAAGCATATCAGATAGTAATTGTATACAGCCACTAATGGGAACAGACTTGTCCTGCAAGCTGAAATGATCATCAGCAGGTAATCAGATCTAGTGCTCCAGGGCCTCCCACAACACAGTGATTGTTGTAGACTACACCAAAAAACATTGAGATGTTTGAGTCTCTCCCCTTTCTCCCTTATCAGGGCTGGCCAGCTTCCCAGGATTTGTGGGGAGAGGGCAGAGGGCTGAGTTTCAAAATGCTTTTCCTCTGGGGATGGACATCATGTCTCAGATCTCCTGATAGGAGATCATACGTCACATACACATATGTTTCGTCCTTCAAAAATACATTTGCTTTTCGATCTCAAGATAACTTGAACTGGTTACAAGTCTCGGGTTTATTAAACTCAGATCCATTAGGCAACTCCATGGGTATTTTTGGTTAGGTAGCCAGGAGCTATAAGGTCAAATGCTTGGGGTGGATTAAGCAGGCAGCATGAATATGAAATGGGGGTCTGTGGAAAGCTGGAGAATCTATTTTTCTTCCAAAGAGGGATCCACTAGTCAGTCAGCTTCAGACAACGGTGACTATGTGGGTAGTCTAGCCCAGGTGATCAGATCTTCTGATTTTTCAAGAAAAACCAGAAATCCAGGTTTTTTAAAAAAAATGTGTATAATTTCTTGCTTTTTAAATGTTTGTAATTAATTCAAAGTGAAAAAAATCACTCTGTAGGCCAATTATATGAGAATCAAACAAAACAAATCTTTAGGTTCCAAACATCCAGGTTAAACTAATTTTCTGGTGGGAAAAACCCAACTTATTTAAGTCACTGTGAGTTATAGAGCAGCGGTCTCCAACCTTTTTGGCACCAGGGACTGGTGCTCCTATGAGAATCTAATGCCTGGTGATCTGAGGTGGAGCTGAGGCGGTGATGCTAGCTCTGGGGAGCGGCTGCAAATACAGATGAAGTTTCTCTAGCTCGCCCACCCAGTGCTCACCTCCTGCTGTGCGACCTGCTTCCTAACATGTGACTGACCCGTCCCAGTCCATAGTCCGGGAGTTGGGAACCCCTGTTATAGAGGACTATATTATAAAGATGCATGTGACAATAAGATAAACAGGCTTTTCAACCACATAACGAGGCCTCATAAAAAGCCAAGAACTCTATAAATATCCCAGGTCAAGGGACGAACAGGAACTGTACATGACTAATACTTACTGGGGAAATAGAAGGCCCTTTTTTTACCACTGATGACATAGCTTACGCTTCTCAATAGGTGATATGTTTCAACATAAGCTGCCTATGATCCACATTAATTTCTCTGGTATTTGTAGAATTCTTGACTGGGTCTCAGGGCCTCCAGACTGCTCCCGGTCTGTTGTGGAAGAGCCTTCATTATTTCAGTAATGCTCAAATTTAAAGGGGTGGGCGTGGGTTCATTTTCCATGTGTCAAGTGGATTGTTGGAACAGAAGAGGAGGAGCCGTTAGGTCAGGGAGTATTTGGAAGTCATGCTCCATGTTCTGATATCTCACAACCACTATGAGCGGCCTCTCCATCAACCACTCCTCCCTCTTCCCTTGCTAATAATATCCCAACTTTGTTCATATAAAAGGCAACTAACTTATGTGCTTCAGGGAAAGCTGGTCTGAGCCCAAAGCAAGATGGATCTCGATTACATTAAATCAATCATGGCAAGTCCATTTTCCTTTTGATTGGATTGCCAGGGGCCAGAAACTCAGAGATTAGTTTAGAAATTGGCATGTGTAGCAATTCTGAGCAACGAGATTGAGAGAAAGTCTATGGGAAATTTTCCTTCTGATGAAAGGAGATTCAGGCAAGAAACGACTGTCTTTTGCTTACACTGTTGTATTTTTATGGGATGTTTAAAACTTGGGCAACCAGTTTGTAACTATGGAGGATAAATCTTTGGACCATAGTCAACCTATAGAGGAAGGAAAAGTAGAAAACTGGGTGTCTTAATGATGCTATTGAGCAGTGAATTAACCAACCCTGAAAAATTCTACTTTTCAAATTACTGTTACATGAGATACTGCTACATTCTCATGCTTGTTGATGACATTCTTGGTTGGAGTTTCTGTTATTTTTAGCCCAAAGCATCTTAATGTACTATCAATTATTATTCCACTTAGAATATTGAACTAACCTAGCTTTCCCTCTAAATTAGATTATGTCCTCAAAGAGTTTACTAAAAGCAGCCTATGAGTTTTAATGTTGCCCTTTCTGCTCAAAAAAGAGGCCTCTGCAGATTTCAGCTGACCAGGTGTGGTGGAATCTGCTGAAGGCTGGCAAGTGTGACGGGAGGTCGCACTGGAGAGGAGAGCTAGCTATCTTGGGCATTGTAGTGAATTGGCAGCTTGTGCCCAACACCAACATCATATCCTGAGGTACTCTGCCTGGAGAATCAGACACGGTCTTAGATTTAAATCACCCATGCTCACTGAATTGCAAATGATCGAAATTATCAAAGAATCTATGCCTATGGATCTATGATCACTATTTGCATGTTGAATGCATACCCTCCGAGGCTCAGTCTACCAGATAGATCCCCCGCTTGTGGCAGATCCTGCACTTACTCTTGAGTCTCTCCAGCAGCACCTCCCAAGTCTCTTCTCTATTAAAATATTTGCTGCTATTATCCTTTATATTTCCTTTCCACTTTGTTGTCTGCATCCTTCTCCCCTTCCCTGCTGCCCAGGAAGAGAATAGCTCCCCAGATTGCTTCAGTGGATGTTGGAGACGATAGACTAGAAACCAAGATCTTCTTACTCTTCATTTCCTTTCTCGTGAGGAACATCGTTATTTATTAAGCGGATACAGATTCCCCAGACTCATACAGGACTCTAATACATTCTATTTGTTCTCTTTTTTCTGGTTCCTAAATTTTTGTTGCCTAATTTTTCCTTTGCTTCTCTTCACCCACGATGGGCATTTTCTCACCTTCATAACTCTTAATTTCCTTAGTCTCTCTTTCTCATTCTGGACGGCTCACAACTAGCTTCTTTATCCCATAATATTCCTTTCCCTGTCTTTCACCAAAGGCCTGCTGTTTTCCTTCCATTCTTCCCAGAACATCTGTGTACACACCTGGAATTTTAGTGGTTTCCTAGAGCTCTCCTGACTTAATTTTGGGAAATAGCTATGTATCATGTATCAGTCCAGTCTCCCCATAGAATAGCAACTAGCTCCTCAGTTCTCAGTAAGCATTATGAAAGATATTAAAACCACTGTTGTAGTGTTTCTTTTTAAAGTATTAGACTGAAAGATTTTTGTGTTCTTTTATACAATTGTAACTTTCGTTGTGATAATTAACTTGCTTATCTTGTGAAGAACAAGTCCCCCACCTACAATCAAGGTGAACTGCCCATATTTTTTAATTAATTGTCCTGAATTTGATAAATCCTATCAGTCACCATCAACTAAGGATGAAATAAAAGAAAACATGAATGTATATGAGGAAAGAGTCCCAACGCAGGATACAGCTTGCTGTTGGTCATGATTTTGGGATTTAAATATGCTCATGAGCTAAAATCTAAAAATGCTGTTCTTCAGATAGACATGCACATTTTGGGGTCTGCGTATGTAAAATAAGAATGGGAGGAAAATATTTAATCCATTATGAAATTCCTAAATATTTGTTTTTTAACATTTGTAACAGGGCAATTTTGCTTTACTGAGCTGGGGCCAAAATATAGCCAGTGAGGACAATGTTTCTTCTTCAAGTCCCTTTCAGCCTTGCAGACATTGTTATCACTAATGAGCATTGTTTTGTGCTGGGTTGGTCAAACAAACATCCAGTGCCCTTGGTGGGTAGGGCTGGTAGGAATTGTTGAGAGTAGGGCCTGAGAGGTAAATGGAAGAGGAGAGAACTAGCATCTGTTCCATGCCTGTCCTCTTGGAAGCTGCTGGAGATCCTTGGTTAGAGGGGCGAAATTAGAAACAGAAGAATTGGCTTCAAGAGACTTTGAGGCATTCCCAGCAAAAGGCGAGAGGAAGAAACTGCAAAGTCTCTATTCAGGAGAGACTTTGAGAATCTTTAGGCACAAGCAGAACTGCTGAGGACAAAGTGTGACAGGGCTGGTTGGAGGCTGATCTCACTGCTCTTGTATGGAAACTTCTCAGCTGTGGGACCCAGTGGACCAGAGGCTCTAGAAGCATCAGCAGTCTGCACGTTTGGCACAAATCCTAGCTCCCTCCCTGGGCACTGTCAGCATCAGCAAGGATATGGCTCTGTCCTCAAGAGCTCTGAAAGAAGCAGATGCCAAGGGGAAGGAGGTGTCGGGGGAGATGGCAAGGCTGGGCAGAGAAGTACATTGAACATGAATACTCGCTCAAGAAAAAACAAACCAATTGGCTTATACGTGATAGTGGTATGTTGTACCTCCTTCAGCTCTGTGGAAATGAAAGTACATAAAGGTTAAATTCATTTTCAAGGGTTCTTAACACAGTGTCATAATTGTAATCCGGAGCCCTTGACGCTGCAGTTTCTAGGTTATCCATAGCAAGTGTGGTTATTTCTAAGAATGAATTTTCATGGATTGAAATATGCAACACTTGGTTGTGCTGGGAGTGAGTATGGCTTTAGGATGCCTCAGAGGCTTCTGGAATGGATATAAGATGCATACAAGATGGAGGACATGGTTGGCTGCTGCCAGCATGGCCCAATAAGGTATGTACAGAGTAGTGATGGCTGATAGGCAACGCTTCTGCAAAAACACGTGATCTTCTGCCAAAGCAGCTTGGGCGTTGGAGTTGAGAAGCAGACTACACTTAATACACTGGAGCAGTGGTGACTTTATGACCTGAGATCTGCCACTGATGTCACATGGTGACAAGAAAGGGACCTATGGTGAGGGATAGTCAGCCCAACCCTAAGGAGCTCTTGGTATCATTCACCTGGAGCTCCTTAAGCTGCTCCAGGAAAACAGAATGTAGTCACTCCAAGTGTGAACTGCACTCTATCTGTGGATTCAAAGCGGAGTCCCCCTATTTTATAAGCTGAGTAGCCTTTGGCAAATTATTTAATTTTTCTTGGCTTCGGGTTTCCTGTTGTGAAATGGCGATAATAGTATCTCTGTTTTATAAGTATCGTGAAGCTTAACTTTAAAAAGTAATATAATATACATACATATTTATCTTATTATGCTAATATGAATTACCAGACACAAGTATCTGATAAATGTTTGGTGTTGTTTTAAGTCTTGGTAGCGGATTCCAGGGATCTTCCCTTGTGACTTGAATATCTGATTCTGGTGTCTTAAGCTCCATTGTTTCTTGTCTCTCCTAGAACAATAGTAAAAGGATCAGCATTTCAGACAGAGTGGACCACCATTCAGGCCACCACCTGGCAGGGGAAGGTGGCCTGAGATACAAGTCTGGCGCCCAGGCTCTTGTAAGGGTGCTTGCTGGCTCCGCTGTGAGGTGCTGTGGTTGACCTGCTCCCTGGGCACCTTACACTCATCTGTGGAGTTAGAGTTGACCTGCCTGTGCTTTGTTCTACGGCATTTCCAGAACCCAGCACTCTTTTTTTTTTTTTTTTTTGCTGATTCGGTCACTTTGATGTGGCATACCTGTCTGAATCACACCTACAACATCCATCCAGTTCCTGGGTCAGGTTGACTACTGTTTTAATAATGATGATCTCTGATTTCCAACTCACCTATCTTCCTAGTCCTCCATGGTGCATGTAGTGACCTCTAAGCCCAGCCAAGGGAAGCCCAGAAGGCATAACTAAGGCCCATTCCCACATAACCCCCATGCACCATTGTTTTTCATCTTCTGTGACCATTTCTCATGGGAGCACCATCACTCTGTGGAGCACTTACCTCCTTGAGTTCCAAATAAAGGAGAGAGTCACAAAACCCCTCTGCCTTCTGTTTTCCCTTCAATCTATTTAACATTGACTTCCTGGATGTAAGACCTTAGAGGAGCAGGTGTAACTTTGGTCTCTATTGCAGACTCAAAGGTAATAAGAGCATGTACAAAGTCCAACGTAAAAGTGTCCTACGGTGCCCAGCACCAGTAGTATATTTGTGGTGTTTGGAAGGGAAATAATGTTTGAAAAGTATGGAGCCAGAAACTAGTCTATGGAAAATTCTTCCAATCACTAGATGGGTAAAACTGTAAAAATAGGATTTCGTCTTCATTAATGATGATTAAAAATGGAATTTCTCTCCTGTTGAGAATCTATGCAGCAATACAATTATAAATGCCCATGCATTTTCGATTCAAAGTGTATTTGAAATTAGTCAGTGAAAATAAAACTCAATATGCCCTAAAATCTGAAGCTTCTACACAAAAAAGTCCTGGTAGAGATTACCCCAAATCTGACAATAATCCTAAAAGTTTACATGACATCAACAATGATTTGTTATGAAGCTGAAAAAGATTTTTCTAAGCCATATATAAAAACTTCATTAACTGTGTTAGAGGAAAAATGAAATCTGCTTTCTATTTTCTCTTTAAAATTGGTTTAACGTGAAGAGCCAAACAAAGACTCTGCAGCCAGGAAAGTCAGAAAAAAGTATTAGAGAGGTGTGCCATAAATTTAATCAATAAAAAAAATATTTTTTGTATGTTTGTGGTGTTAGTTTTATAGAATTTGTGATTTTGGGGGACTTCTTTTCTCGTGCTAAATAAGTATTTGCTTTCACGTCTAATTTTGATTCATAATTTGCTTTCTTAAAGAAGTTCCCTGAATTTGTAGATGCTTTAGGCCTCGCAAATCCCAGATCTGCTCCTGATGGGAGCTGCATGGCCAATAGTCTAATTTATAATGGCCACTGGTGGATATTTCAGCATGCCTATGGCAACATGTCCTGCAAGCAAATGCCATTTATCATTTGTATTACTTTCAAATAAAACAAAATAAGGACAAATTAATAACCCCTGCTCTAGACAGCAGAAGCAAACAAGTAATGTTACCAAAAGATACATTATCCTGAATTCAGTGTTTATTATTGCTATATGTTTGTTTACATTTTTACCACATATATATGTTTATACATTGGTGTTACACCATATGCATGCATTCTGGCTACCTATTTGGTGTATAATGAATTACCCCAAAGCATAATGACTTAAAAGCATTTCATTATATCTTATGATATCTCATTTTCTTGGATGGTGATCAGGACAAGCTTGAAAGATAAATATTTGCCAGGCAATAAGGTGGCAGGGGCATTACCCGGCTGATATCTCAATTTGAGCAAAGAAATGTTACGGGAAATAGAAGAAACTCATATTCTAAGCGTTTATATTTGGAGACAGAACCCAAGAATAT
>NW_011888847.1:8782648-8860317 GCF_000151845.1 Pteropus vampyrus
TAATAATGATGATCTCTGATTTCCAACTCACCTATCTTCCTAGTCCTCCATGGTGCATGTAGTGACCTCTAAGCCCAGCCAAGGGAAGCCCAGAAGGCATAACTAAGGCCCATTCCCACATAACCCCCATGCACCATTGTTTTTCATCTTCTGTGACCATTTCTCATGGGAGCACCATCACTCTGTGGAGCACTTACCTCCTTGAGTTCCAAATAAAGGAGAGAGTCACAAAACCCCTCTGCCTTCTGTTTTCCCTTCAATCTATTTAACATTGACTTCCTGGATGTAAGACCTTAGAGGAGCAGGTGTAACTTTGGTCTCTATTGCAGACTCAAAGGTAATAAGAGCATGTACAAAGTCCAACGTAAAAGTGTCCTACGGTGCCCAGCACCAGTAGTATATTTGTGGTGTTTGGAAGGGAAATAATGTTTGAAAAGTATGGAGCCAGAAACTAGTCTATGGAAAATTCTTCCAATCACTAGATGGGTAAAACTGTAAAAATAGGATTTCGTCTTCATTAATGATGATTAAAAATGGAATTTCTCTCCTGTTGAGAATCTATGCAGCAATACAATTATAAATGCCCATGCATTTTCGATTCAAAGTGTATTTGAAATTAGTCAGTGAAAATAAAACTCAATATGCCCTAAAATCTGAAGCTTCTACACAAAAAAGTCCTGGTAGAGATTACCCCAAATCTGACAATAATCCTAAAAGTTTACATGACATCAACAATGATTTGTTATGAAGCTGAAAAAGATTTTTCTAAGCCATATATAAAAACTTCATTAACTGTGTTAGAGGAAAAATGAAATCTGCTTTCTATTTTCTCTTTAAAATTGGTTTAACGTGAAGAGCCAAACAAAGACTCTGCAGCCAGGAAAGTCAGAAAAAAGTATTAGAGAGGTGTGCCATAAATTTAATCAATAAAAAAAATATTTTTTGTATGTTTGTGGTGTTAGTTTTATAGAATTTGTGATTTTGGGGGACTTCTTTTCTCGTGCTAAATAAGTATTTGCTTTCACGTCTAATTTTGATTCATAATTTGCTTTCTTAAAGAAGTTCCCTGAATTTGTAGATGCTTTAGGCCTCGCAAATCCCAGATCTGCTCCTGATGGGAGCTGCATGGCCAATAGTCTAATTTATAATGGCCACTGGTGGATATTTCAGCATGCCTATGGCAACATGTCCTGCAAGCAAATGCCATTTATCATTTGTATTACTTTCAAATAAAACAAAATAAGGACAAATTAATAACCCCTGCTCTAGACAGCAGAAGCAAACAAGTAATGTTACCAAAAGATACATTATCCTGAATTCAGTGTTTATTATTGCTATATGTTTGTTTACATTTTTACCACATATATATGTTTATACATTGGTGTTACACCATATGCATGCATTCTGGCTACCTATTTGGTGTATAATGAATTACCCCAAAGCATAATGACTTAAAAGCATTTCATTATATCTTATGATATCTCATTTTCTTGGATGGTGATCAGGACAAGCTTGAAAGATAAATATTTGCCAGGCAATAAGGTGGCAGGGGCATTACCCGGCTGATATCTCAATTTGAGCAAAGAAATGTTACGGGAAATAGAAGAAACTCATATTCTAAGCGTTTATATTTGGAGACAGAACCCAAGAATATCGAAGGAGGGGAGAAAAGGCATGGATCTGGGGGGAGTGTTTGAGGAGAGGTGCAGAGCGAACTGTCAAAATATAATGATAAAACCACTCTAGTGGCAGTGAATCCAAGGATTAAACAGATTACAACAAGGACGATTAAGTCTAAGGGCACTGTCAAGGTGTAGTGTTTTGCTTGCTACCTAGCCAGTCAGTTTTAGGGAGTTTGGAATTAAAGTTGGGTTTGAGAGAAAAAAGAAAAATTTGGCTTTTTTCCAGTTACCAACAAAATACGTTGATGTAGTAAGGCCAATGTCGATATTGTCTTTACCTCAAAAGAGGCTAAGATAAGCAGTTCCTCCTGTGGAGCACAGATTCCCCACTGACCTCAAAGGCATTCCTGAGAACAGGAGAGTGATGGGGAGGACATTAGGTATGTCCAGATAAGCTGTCTGGGGTGGACATCATTTACTACCCTGTTCTCGGAGGAGCTGAAAGCACATGGCAGTGTTGGCTTCAAGCTACAAGCACATTTTCTGAATTCCGGTGGCTACATTCACTCTGTCATTATTTTTGAAAAAATGTTATAGAATATGATATAGTTCCCAAAGAGGTCCCTGCCAGCATTCTTTTGCATGCTGGTCTTAATTTAAAAACCAGTTTCTACTTACTTTTTGAAATGTACTCAAGCAAGTTCAGTCCACAGATTTGGAATTTTGTTACTCCCACTACTGATCTATTTTAGTGACTTCAAGATACCCGTGAATTCAGAAGTTAATTGTTCAAGTAGAAGCTCCCATTGCGTCCAGGTGCTCATAGGTACCCTTGTCCTGGATTTGAGTGTTTACCTCCACTCCAGTTATCTGAAATAGTCTCCGGGACACCTAGAAGTTGTTTCTAGCTCTTTAGTTGTCTTTGTAAATGGTTCTAATGATTATAGAGTTTTCGGTGCCTAGCCTCAAGACCTGTGTGTTTTCTGGACATGCAAGGTTAAGAACATAGACTCTGGAGGCAGACAGAACTGCATTTAAATCTCATCTCCTCAGTTTACTAGCGTATGAACTTGGGAAAATTATGTAATCTTTTAAAGCCCCAGTTTCTTCTTCTGTAAAAGGCTGAAGATGCTAATAATCTTTTGCCTCATAGAGGTATTTTGAAGATTAAATGAAATTATAAATAGATATTATTTTTAATTATGCTCCTGTTCTTCAATCTCTTCTTAGACTTGATTGGAGCAATAATCATGATGGCTATCATTTATTGTCATGTGCCAGTGACTGGGCTAAATATTTTATCTACATTATCTGTAATCATCTTGACAAAAATGTTAGGAAGAGACCTTTACAACAGAGGAAACAGGGTTAGAGAAGTTAATTAACTTTCTTGAGGTCATAAAACTAAGCAGCGGACCTGGGGTTTCAACCCCCAAATTTGTATTCTTTTCACTTAGTGATACTGATGATCATGTATCCCAGTTCAAGTCATTACCTCTGAGGATGAATATGGGTTGAAAGGGTCATTATTTCCCTGTTGCATTCATGAAAGACAATCATCCTTTGCTCTAGAAAAAAATGGACACCTAATACTAAACAGCAAGCTCAGGTGGAAACCCATCTGCCCACAATGTTCCAGATGGAGCAACTGCATTTCAAGATGCCCACAATTCTCAGTATGAGACACACATGGTTGGGTCTGAGATGCATGTACCCATGTCTAGCCTCCTGAGGTCAATAAGAGGAGCCTGCAGAGTTCACCAAGAGATGCTAGTGATTGGGGTCAAGCTCACAAGTGTTCCATCAGTAAAAATGAGATTCTGGCCTTAAGTCAAATGCACCTATTTTGAGATTTGCTTTTAGTTTGCCACTGTATTTTGTTAGGAAAAAATTTTCTAAAGCATTCGAGAGAAAGTTGCATATATCCTGGCTCTTTCCCCTAAAGTACTCCAGTATATATATTATATAAATAGAAATATGCTGTTACATGACTATAATACAATTATCAACTTCAGATAACTTAATATTGATGTGACACTTTTCTCTACCATCCATATTCCAATTTTGCCAATGGATTTCATAGTGTCCTTTATAGCATTTCCTGCTCCAGTGGAGGATCCCATCTAGGATCAGACATTTCAGTTAGTTGTCATGTCTCTGAGCCTCCTTTGATTTGGAACATTTCTACAGCCTTTCTTTGTCTTTTATGACATTGTTTTTGAAGAATACATCCTCCTCTCATGTGTGTGTGTTAAAATAGAATATTTCTTATTTTAGGTTTGTCTTAAGTTCTCTCATTGTTAGGTTCATTTCAGACTGAAATACTATATAAGTGATGGTGTGTCCCTTTCAGGGCATTACTTCTGGAGGCACATGCTGTCCACGTGCCTCTTCATTAATCATCTAGTCAAGGTATTGTCTGATTCCTACATGGTATGGTTTCCATTTTCCCCTTGCAATTAATAAGCAAATGCGGGGGAGGGGGGTGCTGAAGAAACTTTAACACATACAAATATTCTGCTATTCATCAAGTCTCCCCGCATCGCCCCCCGCTCTCCAGATTTAGCATCCATTGATGATTCCTGTCTGAACTGGTCTCTGTTATCATGGTTACAATTGATGACTTTCCAACTCTAGCATTTTCTCCATATTTAGCAGTGGTCAACATTCTACTGTAAATAAGAATCCCCCTTTCACATCTGTACTATCATCTATCTATCTATCTATCTATCTATCTATCTATCTATCTATCTATCTATCATTTACCTATCATCTATCATCATTGGTATAGACATAGATTCCTATTTTCTCAAAGATTTGAATCTTAGTTGTTTTGGTGCTCAAATTGTATTGTTCCAAATTTGACCAGTGGGAACCCCTTCAAGCTGATTTATGTATCTTTGTGACATGCCCCATTATAATTTTGAGTCCCTCCTTAATTTCTGCCACAAAAATGTTGTTCATGGTTCACCTTTTACCCACCTTGCTCCAGCTCTAGAATCAGCCATTTCTCTAAGGACTCAAGTTTCTGTTTAGTAGGGAATGGTATTAGAGACCAAGACTGGGCACTAGGTATAATTGTTGCTATCTGGGTGTCTTTGCTTATAGTTCTTTTCTGTGGACAGAGCTAAGAAATATATCCATGTATACAAACCATGTATACGATCCATGTATACATCTGTACACATACATATTTATACTTTCATACATATAACTTAAACATACGCATACACATATTTTAGAAATCTTGTGTCCATATCAATACCTCCAATTTAATTTATCCCATAGAGTTCATTTTGCCTTCCCCCTTTCATTATTTGTACATCCCTTTTTCCCCATTGAGAACTCTGGCTCTTAACAATATCAAGATGTTTACTCACTTGTTCAGTTCTATAGTACATCTAAAATAGGTTCAGAATTGCTGTTCTCCTTCCAACCTAACCAAGTTTGAGAAATATTTATAGTTTAATACTATTTGTAAATTATTTGGATTAGTTGTCTCTCGTTTTTTCCTCTTCAGTGAGGTTGTGTTATTCATTTAAAATACTATTAAAATCATTATTTAGTTTGTTTTCAATTTTAGTTTACACTTCCCAAGCTTGTTGATATTTTTTATCATGTAGAACATGATTCAAATGTGGCCAGCAGGAGCCCCCTTTTTCCAAAAGTCAACACTGTACAAAAGAGTGTTACTCCATTCTGTCTTCCTTCTATCTTATGCCCCGACACCCTACTCCTTGGAGAGAACTACTTTCTTGTTTTCTGTTTAACCTGAGTTTCTTTTGGATAGTTAAGTAGATATATGTATGTTTTCTTATTTCTCTTTCTTGCACAAAAGGTGTCATACTACATATGCTCTTTTGTTTTTTTTTTTACTTATATCTTTTAGAGATCACTCCATATCAGTTCATACAGATCTTCTCTATTTTGTTTTTTACAGCTACTAAGTGTTGCATCATGAGTACTTAATATAGTTTAACCGATAACTTATGCTTATTTAGATAGTTGCCAATATTTTGCAATTGCAAATAATGCTGCAGTGAATAGCCTTGTGCAAATGTATGTTTTTGTATTATCGGAGTTGTAGCTTCAGTTAATGCCTGGAAGTGAGATTGACAGGTTGGAGCTTGAATGTGAATGAAGTTTATTGGATATTGGCAAATTCCTTTCCATTGGGATTATAGCATTTTGCATTCTTGGTGAGAATGCAGAGTATGAGAGTGCCTGTTTCTCCCTGCATCCCTGCCAACAGAGTTTAATTGTAAGCTTTTGAATTTTTGCCAACCTGATGGATGAGAAATGGTGTCTCAGTGTTGTTCTAATTTTCATTTTTATTAGTGAAACTAAACATTTTTTCATAGTTTAAGGTCCATTTTTATAACTCTTTTTAAAAATTGTTTGTGAATGTCTCTTGCTCATTTATTAATAGGATTAAAAAAAATTTTAAGTTGTTTATTTGCCAGAAGTAGCTTTTAATACAATTTACACTTACTGAAGGCAGAATGTCAAAGTACCTACTGTGGATTCTGCCCTCTAGGAATTCACAATCTATAACAAGTTGAACATCAATCACAGTGGATAGAAGCATAAACTCTGGACCCAGATTGCCTGCTTTCAAATGCCAATCCTGCCACATAGGCAAGTTTTTTTTAACCTCTTGGTGCCTCAGTTTCTATACCTGTAAGATGAGAATAACAATAGCATTTATCTCTTAGAATTTTCGTAAGGATTAAACGACTTAACATGTATCAGATATTTTGAACAGTTCCTGGAACAGTAAATAGTCCATAATTGTTAGCTAATTGTCAGTCAAGAAAACATTCTCAATACATTATTTAATTTGATTTCATAAGAATCCTGTTATTTGGTTATAAAAAATGAGGACCTAGAAGTTTAGAAACATTAGGTGAATCAGTGGTAGAATCAAAAATGTAATTCATTCATTCATTCATTCTTTCATATCCACAGATATTTTTGTGGGCCCTGCTCTGTACTAGGCACTGGTTTAGGTGTTGGAGATATGCCCTGAAGAAGATAGATCTATGAGCACCTGCACCTCACTTTTTTGTGGTGGAGGGGTGTGTGCGGGGTGAGGAAAGAGACAAAAAGCAAGAAAACCTATTTCGTCTGTCTCGTTCATTTCTTGTCTCTTCAGCACTTACAGCAGTGTCAAAATTTATTTCTTAAATGAAAGAATGAAGGAATAAATGAGGCTAGGTACATAAGTTGGGCCCAAATCATAAAAGGCCTTGTCAACTATTCTGAAGAGTTTGGATTTATCCTGAGCAGGGAAATCACATGATCAGATTTGCATTTAACAAAACTCAAGCCAGTGGCTGTGTGTAGGATCCACAGAAGAAGGGCAAAGCAGCGGAAGGTTGTTACAATAATGTCTAGTGAGAGAGAATGGGGCCTGAATCAAGAAGGAGGCTGAGAGGATGGAGAGGAGGTGAGCTGGAGAGAAGTCCAAACTGACTTTACAAGGACTTGCAGGGTATAGAGGGGAGGAGATGGAAGGGAGAACTCTAGTAACACAGAGGTTTCACTGTGATAAGAAATTGAAGAGGGATAACTGACTGGAGAAAATGGACGAAGGCCTTTTACAGATATGGAGTTGAGATGACCATGGACCAAAGCTTAATCTCTTAACTATACTTGCATTTGGCTTCTCTATATTCCATGGGGTCTGTAGCTGTGGACCTGGCCTAAACACAGTAGTAATAACCTATGAAATAAACAGTGTCTAATACAGTAGTCCCTCCCTTACTGGCTTGGGGCTTAGGCTGCCCCAGGGGCATTGAGCCAGGATGTCTGGTGTTAGGAAGTCCAGCAGGAGCTCCAAATTCCTTTCCATAAAGACAGAAAAACAGGTGAATAAAAAGCCCAACAAAAACCCCTTTAGAATGGCACCCTGCAAGCTTCGATGACAATGCCTTTCTAGAGATCATGAAAGATTAAGGTCGTGAATTTTAGACTTGTGAGAAGACCTGGACAAGACAATGATTTGGACACTTGGACATCTTTCTTTACCAATGAAAAGGAATTTCTAATGCAGCTGCTGATATGGTAAAAATCTAGAAGAATAGGGACCATGTTTCAGAGTGGCCTTCACGGGTTATTTATTTTTAAAAGTGTCCTTAACTTTCTACAGGATGTCACTGGATCCCTACAAGAGAGTTCATCACAGTTAGAAAAAAGGACCTGCTACAATTCATTTTCTGATTAGAGTGCATTTTGGCTTGCCTCTGCAAGGAGCAAGGAGCTGGAGGGCAAGGGCATGCACAGTTAAGAAGTTAGGGGGAGGGGAGCTATTGCAAACAAACCCTTAAGATGGTCTCTGGAGGGGAAGCAACATTAAGGACTTGTGCTAGGAAATATCAAAGGGAAAAGCAAGACACAAGCAATAGCTCAGGAGCGGGGAGGTGATAGGGAGGCAGGAGATGAACAGCTGTGGAGGAAAAGGCGGGGGTAAAAAGTGTAGAAGTGCGAAAGCAACCTCACGCGCAGGGCACGAGTCAACGATTATGGAGAAGAGCGGTAAATTGGGTTACTGAATTGGGAAGGAGGGACTTGGTTCTCTCTGCTTTTACACAGATCAGCCAAGAGCTAAGGGGATGTGGTACTCATCTCAGGGCGGTAGGAGTGTGAGGCGGTGGTTGTGGGATCGCACCTCAACTCCTCCCAGAAGTGAAAGGCCAGGAAAGCTGAGCAGCAGGCCGGCAGGGTAGAGGCGGAGCGCGGGCGCGGATGGGCGGGACAAGGGAGGACTCAGGGAGGATAAGGAGGAGCAGGCTGAGGTTGGCGCTAGGACCCGTCGGGCGCCCCACCGGCTCCCGGGAGGTTGATAAAGCGGCGGCGGCGTTTGACGTCAGTGGGGAGTTAATTTTAAATCGGTACAAGATGGCGGAGGGGGACGAGGTATCGCGGAGGCAGCAGCCGCACCAGGGGCTGCGGCGCCGGCGGCGGACCAGCGACCCAAGCACCGGGGTTAACCACGTCTCGTCCACGACCTTCTTAGGTACGGGCCGGCGGGGTGGAGGCCGCAGGTCCCGGGTGGGGAGAGGGGCGCGGGTCACTCGGATCGCGGGCAGCGGCCGCAGGCGGCGGGGTCGTCGTCCGCGGCTGGCTCAGCTCTCCTCCTGCCGCCGCGTCTGGCCGACGGGCCTAGTCCCCGCCGCGCCCCGTGCTCCTGCCGCGCGCGGCCTGAAAGGGCGCGCTGCGGGCCGCGGCTCCCGCAGCTGTCGGGTGAACGGGCGGCGCGCACGTCTGCGCCCGGCCCCCTGCCCGTCCGCCGCGTGGCTGCCGCTGCCCCGACCTGTGGGGGCGGCCTTGAGCCGGGGCCGCAGACCCGGGCGCGGGGAGGTCGCCTGCGGCTCGGTCCCGGGGACCTCTGGACTCGGCAGGACGACCTGTCACCCAGCAGGCACTCGCTGCCCTCTGTCCTTCGCGCGGAAAGGGAGGAAGGGGTAACCAGGACGTGATGGGCCCCGCAGTGGAGGAGGACGCGGAGCGCGCGGGGGGAGCAGACGTCTCGCTGCCAGGTCGGAAAGCTTTCCAGACAACCTTCCAGGAGGGAACCGCAGTCCGCAGGCCAAGGCTTGTGCCCCGGCGCTTGCGTTCTGGGGCCTCTCGGGCTGCGAACCCATTTGCGAGAGTTGCGCATGGCTGAGATGCGAGTCCAGGTTTAGTTGTCAACCTGGGGTTAATGAGCCGTTTACTAGCCACTTAGACCATAGTAAGGCTGGATCAGACAGAAAGTGCCTGTGGTGTGAAGTCACCTGATTCTTCGCTCCCAGGTTTTGCTGAATTGAGTTCTTACTGTACGTGTACAAGGAGCGCCCCTGCCCTCTAGAAGACGTATTTGCTTCGGCAGTGAAGTGTTGTGTGTTCCTTTCACTGATAACACCCCTATTTTTAGGAGTTTAGCATTTGATCTTTTACTGTCGTGTGAACTGAACGAACGCATGAAGTCCTGATTGAGAATTTTGATGGTACTTAAAGGCATAAAGTTTTTCAAAAGCTTAGCTTATAAGTAGTAAAAGCTTACGGTTAGGTAAGTACAGCCATGGCATACATGAGTTTGTTAACACATTAAATATTAACTTGTATTTTTCAGAATTCTCTCCACAATCTGATTTTGTGAGATGAAATGTAAAACATTTTGATAAAATATCAACCATGAAGACTCACTTTAGTAGAAAAGTTTATGTGAACTGTACTTCATCATTCATGGTAGCCCCTGGACATGTTGAACATGTATCAGAGGTGATGACAAACTGTAGAGTTTTGGTAAGGGAAAGAGAACAGGAAATAAAGCTTCTTTTATTATTGCCTGTCAACTGAAGCACTTGACAGAACTGTTTACATAGAAAAAAATACTATCAGAGAGATTTTGCCTTGGATCTCTTCTGGTTGAATTGTCAAGTAATTGTTTTGGAATGCTGATGGATTGATTAACTCTTTTGGACTCTTAGGCATGAGTGTGCTTATCTGTCCTTCTAATCTATCTAAAATATTCTTTTTAAGATGACCGTTTTAGATGTAGTTTCAAAGTGTTTTATATGCCTGCCTAATCAGGAAAAGCATACATAACTTTATGACTCAGTCATGGTTATTAACATTTTTTTGCTGTGGTACATTGAGAAGAGATACGATTCTTAAGACTCGATAAATAGGGCTCACCACTTATTAAATGCTCTGTCTGCTACTTACAGATTTTAGTCTTTTTTTTTTTTCCTGGAGTTAGACTTCACTTGATAGTCATTCTTATCAAATAACTGCCTAAAACATTTCCTCTCCCTGCTGATTTGCTGCGAGAAACCCATTACTACATTAAAAACCAAATAAACTTGTTAAAATTTGTGTTTAAAGTAAGAGGAAACAGGCTGTGAATGAATAGGGACTCATCTATTTTTTACTGTGTAGAAATTCTTTGTCTCCCTCTGCTTTCTGGATAAGTGAAGTTGAAGAGCTAGGTTGGGCTCTCGGGTACCACTCCAGTAGTTTAGTCTTTGGAAGATGCTTTGTGTCTCTTAAGAGAAATGCTTATCCTCTTTAGGAATGTAGGGTCTTTATAAAGCACTAACACACTCATATTTTCATGACTTTGTATAGATGATAGGAATCTGGATGGGATTAAACCTATTTAGTCAAATCTTTTGAAATCTTTTATTTGAGGAAGAAGGAGCTGCCTTACAGTAAAGAGATATTTATTATACAGAAGATAAACTGTGAGTTAAAATGAGATTCTGGCCTTTAAGTCAAGTGTACCTATTTTGGGATTCCTTTTTATTTTTCTGCCTTGTTTCAACTTTAGGCTTAAGTTTTTAAATATTCACAAGTGAAAATAACATTCTTGATATTGTTAGAACTTTTCCAAAATAGTGCTTTTTCCATCTGTCTCATATTAAGCAACTGCTGAGAGAGAGTACCTGGAAGACTGTCACCTAGTTTGATGCTGTAGGTCAAGACATTTTTTTTAAATTGTGAGACTTAGTAGCAGTATATCTTTAAAAAATAGTTTATGCTCAATTAGAAAACCTGTTGACACACAAGTGAAAGCAAAGCCTTTTTTGACAGGCTCTCCAAGTTACAAGCCACATATGTAAGGGATGTGAATAAAAGTTAATGTGTGTGTGTGTGTGTGATGGCAATATACAGCTTTATAGAAGGAGGCCTTCTCTGGGGTGGGTGCAGGGAGGCAGCTTCCTTTTTTTCTTTCTTTTTTAAAAAATGTGGTACTGTAGTCTTTGTAGCCATATTGGAGTTTTGAAGTCCAGGCATGTTGTTTACTTTATTGGGCATTACTTAACTTAAGGAAGATAGTTGTGAATATAGAATAACTGAATTTGATCCCCCAATGAATTCCTTACTCATATAAGTTTTCTTATCCTTTACTCCTCCTCATTACCTATATGATACATTAAAATGGTCGAGGGCTTTCTTCATTGCTTTAAAAATGTATAGCAGAAAAAAGCATCAAACCTGAAAATATGATGGCAGTAATACTTGCTACTTTATAAAGTACTTTAAACATCTTGCTTTGATTTTTATTTCCTAATACTTCCGATGAGGGAATTAAGTTGGAAGAGTTGATTGTGACTTGTCTACAGCCACAGAAACTACTCAGAGGCACCCTTCCTGCTCCTCACTCACCAGACTTGGAAAGATCTTTCTTCGTTTATAATTATCACATGTAATTAGAGATGATTAGGTGCAACTTTGTTGGATGAATGAAGTCTGAAATCATGCTAACGAGAAAATTGGGGCATTTAAAAAGTAAAGATGGGGCAAGTCACTAAGTAGACTGGGTCATTTTAAAGTAGGAAAGGAAAAGGTAGATGTTATAGAAAGGAATAGAAGTAATGAAGTAGAACAGTTTTGCCTGTTTTGGACATGGAGAAGCACGAAGCGTTCAGAAGTACAAAACCAACATAACTACTGTACAAGCGATCTTTCAAGTTATTGGTAAACATATCTCTGTATTTGGGTGTACACATATTTTCTAAACTTGGGTAGATTTTTTAGAAATGTGTGTACATAAGTAGCTACCCTCACTACCTACTCTGAAGCACAGATGTCTGTACGGTAGTTGGTTTTATGGGTAGATAATATGTATTAGAAACAACTGTTAAGTCACGAAAAACTAATTTATACATTCTCTATGTTCCCAAGGAGATGATATGCACTTCTGACTGACTGGTTTTAGTCATCTGGCCAGTACAAGTAGAATCTAGGATATTTCCTTGCTATTGTACCAGCTTAATAAAAATTATTGATACAACTTGTATTTCTATCATCGGCAAAATACCCAGTAACTCTTAATAATTTGATGGTGTAATAGGTAACTGATGAAAGATGCTCATCTAGGATCTCTAGTACATTTCATCTTTTTATTGCAAAATACTCAGATTATGGCGGCAATGTTTTTTTACTCAGAGATGATCAAGCGAGGTTATTGGACAATGAATGAGGAATCAAAAGCTGAGTGACTTCACTTAAACTCTGAGCCTTGAAGCCCCTCACATATAGTAGTGATGATAATCCTATAACACGGCTGTTGTAGGAAAAGATGAGATGACAGGACACAAGTGTTTTGTAAATTGTAAAGCTGTCTGTATGTAAGACAGACAGTAATATATATGTATGAAGTGCCATTTTGACTACTTGTGTTATTATTTATATGTATATATTTGTGAGCAGAAAGTCTCTTCTAATTTTTTTCCCTATAATGTGGACAAAGGTTTAGTTTGGGCAAGGTTGGTAGGGTAAATTTTTAACTTTATTTGTAAAATGCTGGTAATGCATTTGTGATTCCGGTTATTGCATTAAATGTGATAAAAATGCTTATCCAGTGGAAAACATTCTGTTGATGGTAGTTATTACTATAATGTATGGTTATCTAAGATGAGACTTTGAACTAAAAATTTGTAAAGTAGGTGACTTAAAGGCCTTTTCAGTTTTAGTGGGATAAAAAATACATTCATGCTTCTCAGCTATCTTCATTTGAATAAACTTTCATTTTAGAGAATCAGTTAATTATGTGGCAAAATAGTCTGAAATTGTTTATTTCAGTTATAGGATACAATATGAATTAATTTTTTAGTTAAGGCCATGACAGTTTCCAAGTAGGGTGCATTGGCTTTTCAAACAGTAAACATGCAAAATCTAACTTGGGTCTGTTACACACAAGAATGCTTAAAAAAAATGATTGACTAAACACCTAATTTGTGATTCCATAAAAAGCTTTTTTTCCCCCCTTCTTGCAATCATTTTAGTAGAGCCATGGTGAATGGTTAGAACATACTTATTTTAACTAAAGACTTACTTTTGAGTTCTATAAACTTCCTATGACCTTCAGAATGCATTTAGAATAGAGGCTTGGATTTTAATACTAGCTCAGTGATAATATTTTTTCCTTTCTGGTGGTTAATAGAATCCTACAAACTTAAGATCTTAAAATTTTTTTTTTATTAAATAGATAATAAACTATGAAGGTACTTTAGAAGCTTTAAAGCCTTGCATAAAGAAGAAACTTTATAGGAGGTGAAATTGGCATATGAAACAAACTGTTCTTTTCACATTTGAATAAATGGGTTTATGAGATATTAAAAGTTGGATTAAGTTCATTTTTATCAGAATGGGGGGGTGGTTTTTGAGTCAGAAATTTTGACAGGAAAATCATCCTTGTTCTTAGGTTTTTTTGAAGACCATTATTAATCAGATCTTCAGAAAATTGCTGTTTTCTTTTCATCAGCACTTTATTTTAAAATAGATATGACAATATGAACTGGCTATATGAATTTTTTGTTTAGAGTTAGAGGGTTTTTATTGCAGGAAAACGGCAGTGCACTTGGATACCGTTTCTCAAAAAATCTAAAGTAGGCTGTAAGGTCTAGGGAAGGTTCAGTGTGGCTCATGCCAAATGTCTCACAACAAGATGTTAAGATAGAAATTTACTGCCTTTAAGTTATAGCTAAACTCATGATTGAACAGGATTTTTGATCACAGCTCTTTTCTTAATAGGAGTAAGATGGTAATTCATACTTTGTTGTGAAAGTTTTAATTTTTTTTATTTGAAAAGCAGTAGATCTTTGTAGACACGTGGAAAACACAAAATGAAAGGGAAGAAAGTAAAAATCATACCAACTAGTGGTAACCAGTGCTAACATTTTAATGGACATCTTTTAGTTTATATCCTTTTTTTAAATGCATAATTTAATTTTTCCTAAATTGGGATCTTATTGTAATTTTGTAATTTACTTTTTCATTTTATATTGTATTTCCCTATGTGATTAATCTCTATAGCATGATTTTTTGAGTACTAAACTAATCCTCATTTTGGATATGGGTTATTTTTTGTAAATAATGCTGACTGAACATCTTTGTAGATAAATCTTGACCTTTAGGATAAGGTCTTAAAAGTAGATTTCTGGGTCAGATGGCATGCACATTTTCAAAACTGATGATACACCACATCATATCTATTCAGAAAGGTTGTACCCATTTATTCTGTCTCCCATTGGGGTTTGGTTTGTGCTTGTTTACAAATACTTTGTTTACAAGTGGGTGTTATTTAAAAATAAATGTCAATTAGGTAAAAGTAGGGATCTTACTGTTTCATTTGCATTTTTTTGGTTACAGTTGATGTTGAAATTTTAATATGGTAACCGAATGTGAATCTCATTTAAGAGCTCCAGTTCTTAAGGGGAAATGGCAACATCCATAGGTCAGAGGTGGAAGTGGGGGATGGAGAATTAAAGAGGGGGAACAAAATAATGTCTTAAAAGCACTTGGCATGTATTGAGTGAACAAAGACAGTTATCATGTCTTCTCTTCAGGGTAAAGGAAAATCTGAAGGGGCTGGGATTAGTTTTTTGGGATAGTAAAAAGGTGAAGAAGGGCAGGAAGATAGAGGACCATACTTAAACAACTAGCTTTTTTCCCTTGATGTTATCATTTGACATATTGAGCACCTAGTTTATAAAAGGGTTTTTGGTTTGCTTGTAATGAACACCTACTGTAGAAAAGTGTGGAACAGACCCTTGTTCCAAGCTTTCATGTAGATGGGAGATCAGATAGAGTAGGGATTCCCCAGTCCCTGGGCTGTGGACAGGTACTGGTTGGTGGCCTGTTAGTAACTGGGCCACACAGCAGGAGGTGGGTGGTGGGCGGGCAAGCAAGCAAGCGAAGCTTCATCTGTATTTGCAGCCAATCCCCCATGCTAGCATCACTGCCTCAGCTCTACCTCAGATCATCAAGCGTTAGATTTTCATAGGAGCACTGGTTCCTGGTGCCAAAAATGTCGGGGACCCCGTTAGACTTTACGCATATTTGTGAGAAAAGTTTATTATTAAGTTTATAATTTTAGAAGTAGAAATTACTGCGTGCTAGTGTTGGTGAGGAAGACTTCATGGAGGAGATGGTCTTTGTCAGGCCTTGAGGAATAGGTGGTTCTTTGAGAACAGTGTAGGATATATCACATGTTTAAAGATAAAAAAAAAAATAGGCAGTATGTTAGTAAGCTTTTTACAAAAGAGTCTGAGCCCTTGTTCCTCCTAAGAATTTTTCTAAAAGGGATGCTTAAAAAAGCATTAAAAGCAATTAGGTAGAGGCAATTGAAAGATCAAATAGTGCTGGAGCACGTTTAATAAAAAAGGAGTGTGGATTGTTTTTCTGTGGCCAAGTACAGCAAAGAATTGGAAAAATTGCCTGAATAGTTCCAAATGTGACTTCTTTAAAAACTATGGAGATATGTTCTCCCTTCCCCTTATTTTCGAGCATGTATATTTATCTGCCACAAGAAATCCTGACATATACTCTAAAATTGCCAAACTAGAGAAAAAGACAAAAGGAGAGTGTACAGAGAACCTCTGACTTTCTTATCCCTTCTGTTTTTTTTTCAAATTAGTCACATTTTGTCTAGCTGGAAGGATGCTTGTCTGTTTTTGGCACTATTCCCTTTTTACAGCTGTTCTCTTAGTAGGAATTTTGCCTGTATTGAGCCAAGTTTGGGATTTGAGTGTATACTTTAATTTTCTATCTTTTTTTAAGCTGCTACTTTAATGAGTCACCTGAGATAGAGAGTTGTGGCGACTCTTAATGCCTTTATTTCCAGAGTCTTGGCACATAGATGTCTATTTGAGATATATCATGAAAACGCTATTCCGAATTTAAACTTGGGTCCTTGTGTGTATATATTTTTTTATGACTCCTAACTGGTTATGATAAATTTCAATAGTTCTATGGGTTTAATATCTTTTAACTTACCACAGAGTTAATTTTTGGATCAAAAAAGGGAATGTTTAAATTGTTTGGCCGAGTCAAGGAAACCTCTGGGTTTGATGGATTTCTGATCTGTGTGTTACAAAACTTTGTAGTTACCATATCAAAAATAACTTTTGGAAATGGAACTTTAGTGCATTGTTGCTTTATAAAAGCTTGTAAGAAAACAAAATGCCTTATAAAAAATATGGAATAATTTAGTGTTATCTGTTGCATAGTCCAAAGAAGGTTGTTGAAGAATTAGCTAGCTCTCATCACTTTCCATTTTTACTGTCACCTCCTGACTTTGGGCTCCTCACCTTATACTCAGTCTCTTCTAGTTGCCTTACTATCTGATCTCCCTGTTTTTAGATTTTCATTATACTTATTACTCACCCATCACTTTCACTTAATCTCTACAACACAGCTTTGATCCTATCACTCCTCTGCTTCAAATTTTTCCGTGGCTCTCCTCAGGATAATGCCCAGCACTCTTAACCTAAACTTTTAAAGTTAGCCTTAATCTCGTTTTCAGGGCTCAGAAGGATGCAGCATTCTCCTGGATGTCTTCATTAATAGCTCTATTTAAATAACCTAATGTAACACTTTCTTTTACAGTTCTTTTAAGCTTGTTCTGTTAGAATCTTGAGAGTTAGGACTATTATTAGCAAATTGTACTTATCTAGTATCTAAAATAGTGGTTTGCTTTTTAATTACTGGCTTGAAGTAGATAAGGTGGGAGATCTTCCTCATTTATTCATGTCACATTGTATAGATGTACCAAGCATTGTTTCAATAAATATGAAACAATGAATTGCACAGTTATTTGCATGTAAACATGTGTGAATATCTTACCAAAGATGGGCAAGTATAATTTTATTCCATCTTATATTTTAAAAGTCTGCACCTTAAAACTTGCCTTCAGGAAAGCTTATGAAGAAAAAAAACGTTTCCCAAATGTTAAGGGATTGTATAAATGATGTGTTGACTGTATAAATGATTAAGTTTTGACAAGGAAATTTTTGGATAAAGTAAAGGGAAAAATAGCTGTATGCCAAGATTTGTTACAAAGATGAGAAATATACTCCTCTCCTTTTTGTTAACAAATTGTATTTTTGGTAACTTCAGTTTTCTGGAAATCTTGAGCACGTAAAGATTTAGTTTTGAATTATTCAAACATGCCCATTTGGCATAGTGGGAAGATGATGGATTTGACTATTACAAAAATCTGGGTGTGTATCTTTATTTGGTTACTTACTAAATGTATGTCTTTGCAGATTGCTTAATCTGAGCCTCACTGTCCTCCTCTAATTCTTTAAAAACTTGGACCACAGAATGAAAGTACATCTCCCCCCACCAAAATAACAAACAAAAAAGTACATTAAGAGCAGATGTAAGACTTGGGTGAGATTTTTTTTGCAAGACTTCCCTGTAGAAGAAAATAGAGAACTTTTTTGAGACTGTTAAGTTGCAGAACCTAATAAAATTCTTCTGACTTTCTTGTTGCTTAGAGTCCCCTGAGCCATTATTCATTTTATCATCTCTTAACCAACAAAATTGACTTCTTAAATTTCAATCTCATTTAATTCTAATTTTAATTCTAATTCTAAATTTAAATCTCATTTAATATCTAATTTAACAGAATTTCAGTTGAAAATTTTATCTCTAAGTACACTTATATTCAAGTATATGCTTTAATACTTGTTAATACTTGATAATAAGCTTTGGGAAAATATTTTGAGTGTATACATTTGTAATCTATTTTACATTTTTCTTCATCTATTTAGATAAATGCATAAAGGCATTTTTATGACTCAGTATTCTTTAAATGGGAACAGGAAAAATTCTGTTACATCAGTACTGGTTACTATGGAAACAATAGATTTCAAATGTAAAATAGTATGCAAATCTTATACGAAAACAACTTTATGTTTATCTCCTGATTTGATAGTAATGAAGGAAGGAGATGAACTGTCTTATATACTCTTAAAAGCATTTTTAAAGCTTAGTGATTTTTGAATGGTCTTGTTGGCCAAAGGGGCAAAGTTAATGGGGCAAAATATCTGAAGGAGTTCAGAACAGGCCTCCCCAAGATGTGCCACTTTGGCCTGTGGATTATTTTGAGCCACAGGCAGTTGAGACCCTGTGGGTCCAGGAGAAACTTCTGCCCCTCAACTACCTAGAAGAATCTACATTAGAGTCCTTGCCCATAATAAGAATTATTACAAGAGATGACATTCTATGACCTATCTATGGGCCAGGGCAGACTTCTAATTACTGAACTTCTGTTCTTTTTATCATCCTACCAGTGACCTTCCTCTCCTCTGAAGCCCTAAGGCATCATTCCTTGGCTCAGGATGCCATATGTACCTCATTTTACTTTTCCATCTCTGAACCTCTCATGTATGTGGGGTTCTCATATGTACACACATAATTAAATTTAGTTATTTTTCTCTTGTTAATTTGTATCCTGTGGATTTAATTATTATACCAGCTGGAAGAACCTAGAAGGACAGAATAAAATTTCTTCCTACCCCACATTATCTGATATCTGATGTTGTTCAGGAGTCTTTAAAAGTTTTTATTTTTGCAATTTACAGTGTGGTTCCAGTTGTATATGATAAAAGTTTAGCTTTATGAGTTATGTTTTTTTCTGTTTTGCCTTTTTTGTTGTTCTTTATAAGTTCTTAACATTTTATAGGAGCAAATAGTTAAAACTTTTTTTTGTTGCTGTTTTTGGATTTTCTGATTGGCTAATAGCTCTTCCTCTCCTTAAGAAAAATACTTTATCGAAGTCCAAGTTTGTCAATATTATTCTAGGCTGCATCTGTCTGGGGCAGGGGATGGGAGCCCAGCACTGCTATAAAAGCTCCCCCAGGTAACTGTTATGACTGCAGATCAATATTTTCAAACCTAGCTGTATATCATGTCAACATATTAAAATATTTTTTACATTTACTTTTTTTTAAGGTAGGGATGTCTGTACAATGCCTCTTTTCAGGATCGTCAGTAGCTAGAATGGAGTGGTTAGTTGTATCTCAAGAGTTTTAGCAGTCTCTCATGAAGAATGGAAGAGTATAGTTGAGCATAACTTTCTTTCGTGTTAACTTTAACATCACTAGAAACTACATGTAATAAAATAAAATAAATTATATTAGCATACTAAATACCTGTAAAATATTGTGATCCTAGGTTCTTTGTTATTTCCTGAGGACCAGCAGTGTTGGTATTATGTTGGAGGTCTAAATGTGCAGTTTCGGGTGCCACCCTGGATTCACTGAATCAGCATATGCATTTTAATAAGATCCTCATGTTATTCATATGCATGCTAAAAGTTTTGAGAAGCACTGCTATCGAGGATATAACACTAAAGTAATAAGACCTGGTCCTTCAATAGTGGTCTAGTCATGTATTTTCCTTATAATTTCCTTCTTTTCATTATGCATTTGGCTGCATAATGTCCAAAACCCCTGTGAGTGATATATTAGATTTATTTTTAAATATAGTAAGTCCTCAACATCAATAGGTTCGTACAACTGCAGTGAAATGACTTATAGTGAAACCATGCTTACCATAGGCTATTAGATACAAGAGTTAAATTTCTATAGCACATTATTGTCACAAAAGCATCACCCAACTTCTGAAGGAAGACCAAATACTTCTGATATTAAACATTGAAATAAATGTGAGCTATATGTACATTTAAAAGAGATTAATAAAATGATTATTATTTTCCAATCTACTTATTCTAGTTCAAGGTTGATAGTGGCTAGAACCTATCCAGGCAGCTCAGGGCACAAGGCATGAACCAACTGTGGGCAGGACGCCCTTCTGTTAGAGAGTGCACTCATCCACACTCACACTTACTCAGACTGGGACAATGTAGACACATAGATTCACCTAACGTGCACATCTTTGGGATATGGCACGAAATTGGCATACCTGGAGAAAACCCATGCCGACATGGGGTAAATGTGCAAACTCCACACAGACAGTGACTCTGACCCAGAATTGACATTTTTTTCTCATCAATGTTATAATAAAAGGATGTTAAATGAAGTGATGTTGTTTGAGGACCTGCTGTGCTAGAACTTGTGTCTTGACATGTATTTTAGGGAGCATATGCATGTTCTATTGATGCTTAAACTTTAAAAACTTGTAGGAGTAAAAAGTCCCTCTCCAATGTAAAAAGCTGTCTCTCAAGTTTTTAAAAAGTGTTAGTAACTTCATAATACCTATATATTTTTTAAGCAAAATATTTTGGCATGATGAAGTACTGGATTCACAGGAATTCATTCAAAAAGGAGTAAATTTGCCACCATTAGAGACACTCAAAATTATGTTTTGCAGGTCCTGAATTCAGGTCAAGAGAAAATATTTTAAAATTAATTTGAACAGTGTCAGAATTGATGGACAGCCCCAGTTTTTCATCACATTGGAGTATAACCTTTATGGGCAATTATCCTTGAAGGGACAGTACTAATTAGAATATTTTTTTCCCTGGAAATTGATTAATGAATTAGTTGTATTACTTTATCCTCTCATTTAATAAATGAAGGTGCCAAGAGGAATAGGTTGGATTTGATTTTTTCAAAATCTGCCTTACCAAAATAATTTACATAAAGTCCACTGATTTTTGAGTATGGTTTGATGAGTTTTGATACATGTATAGTTTTATAACCACCACCATCACCACAATCATGATGTAGAACATTTCCATCATCTCAAAAAGTTCCCTTTATAGTTTTGTAGCTTCGGCTGCTGTAACGAATTACCATAAATTGGTGGCTTAAAAAACACACACATTTATTTCTCAGTTATGGAGACTGGGACATCCAAGATTAAGGTGCCAGAGATTTGGTGTCTAGTAAGAGCCCTCTTTCCGATTTGCAGATGGCTGTCTTCTTGCTATATCCTAATATGTTAGAGATCATCTGTCTCAAGTCTCATTAATCCTGTACGTGAGGTTCCACCCTCATAACCAAATTATCCCCCAAAGGTACCACTTCCAAATACCATCACTTTGGGGATTCGGGCTTCAGCATGCGAATTTGGGGACACACAAACATTCAGTCCATAGCACTCATCACTTCTCTTCCTTTACCTTCAGCTCTTGGCAAGCACTGATCTGGTTTCTGTTACTATAGGTTTGCTTTTTCTAGCATTGAATCAGACAGTATAATATTTTGCATGTGACTTCTTTTAGTAGAATGCTTTTTAGATTTATCTGTGTTGTGTATTTCAGTAATTCTTTTCATTGCCAAGTAGTAATCCAGTGTATAGATTTAACACAGTTTATTCATTTTCCAATAAATGAACACATTTAAGTTGTTTTCCATGTATGGCCATTATGAATAAAGCTGCTATGAGCATTTGTGTTCAAGTCTTGTTGTCATATGTTTAATTTCTCTTTTAAGTACCTAAGAGTATGATTGCCGGTTGTATGGTTAAGTGTATGTTTAACTTTATATAGGATATTGCCAAAACGTTTTTTCAAAGTGGTGGTGTCATTTTATATCCTCATCAGAAATATATAAGTGCCAGTTGCTCCTAACAAACTCTTTTGGTATTCTTATAAATTTTAGCTATTCTGGTGAGTGTGTAGTGTATGTCATTGCAGTATTAATTTATATTTCTCTAACATCTCATGGTGTTGAGTATATTTTCATGTGCTTATCGACCATTTATATATCTTTGAAGTGTCTGTTAAAATCTCTCCCATTTTAAAATGGAATTGTTCTTATTGAGTTGTAGGAGTTCTTTATATATTCTGAATACTGGATTTTGATGAATGATTTTTATGTCTGTCCTGAGGTATGTTGGTCTGTAGTTTTGTTATCTTGTAATGTTTGTCTGGTTTTGGTACTAGGATAATAATATTGGCTTCATAAAATGAATTGGGAAATGTTCACTTTTTTTTCTATTAGAGTCTGTAGAATTGGTATAATTTCATCCTTAAATATTTGGTAGAATTCAGTGAATCCATCAGGGCCTAAAGTTTTCTTTGTAAGGTGTTTAATGGATTTGATTTTAAATCTGAGTTTTTTCAGTTTTCCATAGTAAAGAGTGAGTACCTTCTTTTATTTAGCCAACTGATAATGAGTTTCTTTTGGTAGGATTCTTGCTTTCAGATTTTAGGAGGTAAGAATCGATGTGTGTTTAGAACTGTATTTCTGGGGAAGTGGGTTGAGGTGTTTGGTGGGATAGGCACAGAATTTTGCAATCAGTTGACTTTGTCTTGTATGTATTGTAAACATTTTATTTTTGGTCCTCCATGGCACTCTTCTGCCCCTCCCAAGTACTAGATCTGGAGGCTTGATCAGATACATGTTTTAAAAAAATTTTCCTCAAAAGTAAATCATTGGTGGTGTCCGGTCCTTCCTAATGCATCAAATCAGGAGTCACAAAATGTGTTTTTTTGATGTTAAGACTGATTAGAGTTGGAGGTCGATCTACTCATTATACTCTATCCCATCAGCTTATGATCCAGTAGTCTTAAGTAATCATTGTACATTGCTGCCTTTCGAAGTCTCCATTTTTAGGTAGTGAAGACTACTTGGATTCTATTTCTGCAGGACCTTAGATACTCCTTAGTTGATTCCTGGGTAAACAGTGTTAAGTCAGATATTTAGTTGTTATAAGTGTGTGTTATTTCTAATTGCGATTTTGTTTTAGGAAATCTGTTTCATTCTGTATCATACTTGTTCTTGAAAATAAATGAAAAGAATTAGATATCTTACAGATATTTATTAAGAACATAAACTAGATACCTAATATACGTATATGGTTATTTAGTAATTATTTTATACTTAATACTAATATAACCTTTTAAGGAATTTTTCTTCATGAACTAGATTAGCTGGATTAATTGAGGCTTCTTAGAGCCTCTTCTAAGGCTCTCCTAAGAGCAAGATAAAGCACAAGTCAGTATACCCCCTTTCCTTGGTAGCATTTGCTTTAACAAGCATAAGAGGTCTACATTATTTTAAAGACCTTTAATTATATCCAAAGTTGTTATTGTCTGGTTCAAATTTTCCTTGTTGATGCTCTAAAACTGTGGCTAGCAAATGCCAGAAAAAATTTTTCTTCAATGATTCCTTGCTTTTCCACTTATAAAATGCTTTGTTGTTGAAGTACTTTGAGTGAAATTCTGACAATTAGGTCAGGTTTGCTTTGAAATTACATATTGCTCTTTCTTTATTGGCTTTACTGATGCATTCACTTTCTGAAAAATTCTGTTTTGTCGATAATGATCTCAAATAGTAATTTCTTCTTGGCTTCCAGGTAACATTACTGGAAAATTCTTCAGTGCACCTGGAATGGCACTTAATACTTACTGCTGAATTTCAGTGCCAATCAGTTCTCTTCCTAAACCTCTCAGACCATCTTTTTTAGCTAAAAACATATTCCTTTGCTAGCTCATCTATCCAGTTTTTAAGCAATCTGAAGAATGTAGATTGTGCCTCTATTAAGGAAATGGTCTCTTTGGTTCAGAGTTTTATAGATTTGCTGATACACACATTCTATCACGTTGCCTCACATCATTAATCAGCCTGTCACATTTAGCAAAAATTACTGATAATTTTACTGACCTAGAGATCTATGCTTCCTTCAGTTATATTTCCTTGTCTGTCACAACTGTGCTTTGTCGAACATGAATGTTTGACCCTGGAAGATAACTCATACTCTTTTATTTCTCACTTCTGTAGATTTTAAAATATCATGCTTTATTTCTAGAGTGACATTTTTCTTACTTTTAAAAAATTGATATTCGGTGATATACTTTTTTTTATATTATAGCGAAAGCAAAACAGTTCCAAATTTGAAGAAAATTTACAGAAAAACCCAGCAGAATCCATATATTTGTGCTAAGCACACCCTCAGGTTTTTATCTAAATGACTAAACTCATATTGTACAAGCAAATATATAGCAACTATAAACCTTTTCGATTAGTTTTCAGCGTTAAATTATGTACTGTATACAAGGTATCCCACTGTACTCTTAAATATGCAAGCACCGTATAATCTTTTTTGAATTTAAAAAATTATCTGCAATATACTGTTTAACTATTTAATACTTTGCTACTGTAGAATTAAAAGGACTTCTGGGTTGTAATCGACACTTTTTTCTTAAAGCTACTTAGATTTTAAATAGACAGTTCATACAAGAGGAAACAAATACTATACGTAAATGGTCAGCATCAATCAAGGATATGCATATTAAAGCAATATGGATATTGTTACTAAAGAACTGAATTTTAAATTTAATTTGAGTTTATATTTTAAAAAACTGAAGTAGTTTTGTCAGTATGGATGCAAAAATGAATGGAAACTTATTTTGGTATTTGATTCAAAAAAGTTTTTTTGAAAACATTGTTTGGAAAAACCTGTATATGTGAATCTACTTTTTCAGTTCTAAATTTTATGAAATTTAAGTGATCATGTATTTTTTGATAAACATGAATGTCCGAATTGAAATATTCTATAAGTGTAAAATACACAGTGGATTTCAAAGACACTATGAAAGAAGAATATAAATATATTAATTTAAAAATATGAGTTGAAATGACAATATGTTGGGTATATTGGGTTAATAAAATAATATTAAAATTATTTGTCTTGCCATTTATCTGGATTCACCTAATGATATATTAAATTGGAATTTAATTGTGTTGTACCTTTCCTGGAAAGTTTACTTTTTTGTGCATTCAAATAGCATACCTGGCTATATCTGTATACCATTGGAAGAGGCAGTGATAATATTCTTTTAAATTAAATATTGATTGCTTTTACTTTAAAAGATTCTCTCTTGTAATTGCTCTTTAGATTGTATTTGTCACCATTTGTATCACAGTTTGAAGTAGTGTTGGTTTTGCTATGTATAGTTAAAAGTGCCTTGTGATATGGAGGCAAAGACTTTTCAAATTAAATAAGGTAGATTTTTTTCTGTAAAGAGATAAAAAATGTATTAATATGGGTATGTAGTCTTTGAGAATAGTGGTTTTGTGGATAAAGTATTATTGCACTGTTGACTAATGTGCCACTCCTCAGTGGACCAACTGTCTCCTGGGAAAGAAGAGGGACTATCATTGCACTGAACAAAGTAGATACTGTATGTTCCTTAGATTAGAAACTGACACTTAGTAGACGACAGGCTCAAGGAGTCATTCTCTTAAAAATGTTGTTGTGGGAGAGAATAAGTTATCCAGGAATAACTTGTTGCTACATGGGATCAAGCAAGGAAGAAAGCCAGATATGTTACATAGCCTCTGAAATTAGCTATTCGTTTTGTTTTGTTTTTTTAACAGAAATTTCAGCTTTAGGACTTTGTCTCTGCTGTTACATGTTCTACAGTTATCACTATTTAGTAAGGTTCTTCTGCAAGTTTTACCTTCTTCTGGTATGCTGGGTGAACAAAGGAAGGGTTTATGTAGCTGTTTGGGGAGCTATGTAATTTTGAAGTGGTGGCTATGGTGTTTGGTGAAGAAGAGCCCCAGAGGCAGGTGAAACTCTAAGCTATACTACCTTCCTCACTGACCATTCTTGTATCTTCCACTAAAATACTAATCCTGTGCTTTGCTTTAATATGAGAAGCTGTACCATTGGTACTCTTATTAAATTAGAGACTTGTTAGCTTTATCATAAGTATCAGTTTTGGAGACTTCTTAGGGCCTTAACATAGCTCTTTAAGTTTGAAAAATGTCTACATTTCATATACATGTTTTAATCTTTGTAACTTGGAATAATTTCCAGGTTATACCTACAAGGAAAATTGGAATCTGAATTATTAGGTGAAATTGATCCTTCTCCTCTCCCTCCCTCCAACTTGTTTCTGTGTGCATACAGTAGCAAAAGTCGTTTATAGAATAATACAGGGCTCAGGAACAGCTACTGTTCATAGGTAGCTCTTAAAGACGTAATTGAGATAGAGGCCATATTTAGTATTGCTGCTTATCTGTATATCTAGTGGGAAATCTATCGATATTCTTGGTCCTATTACAGAGGGAATGAGAAATCCAATATGTACTTGAACAGTACTTGTGACTATTTTCAAATGATTATAATGGGGGTCTGGGTGTGGGGTGGGAAGTTATTTGAAATTTTGCTTTAGTCGTGATCCTTTAGGAAAAGTTTATAATGTAGGAATTAAAGTAATGAGTTTCTCTCTTTTTTTTAAATCCTAGGTGAGAATTATGAAGACGATGACCTAGTAAACTCTGATGAGGTTATGAAGAAACCATGTCCAGTTCAGATTGTTCTTGCTCATGAAGATGACCATAACTTTGAACTTGATGAAGAAGCTTTGGAGCAGATATTGCTGCAGGAGCACATTCGTGATCTTAACATAGTAGTGGTATCCGTGGCAGGAGCTTTTCGTAAAGGGAAATCATTTCTGCTGGACTTCATGCTTAGATATATGTATAACAAGGTGAATAGTGTCTTTTAAATTGAACCCAGTTAAAAACAACCAACCAACCTTATTTTAAAACATAGATAAAAAACAGTAAGAGCTATATTTTTAATTTTAAAAAATATATTTCTTGATAAGACTTCTCAGTTAAGACAATAAGTTTTTTTGAGCTCTTCATTCTTCATCTCCATAATTCCTTTTTGCATATAGTACCTATTGATATATATGATTGAGCATCTATGTTCCAGGCATTGTAGTTCTAATCCAAGATGTCTGAGCGTACTCTAAAGTCTCTGAAGTACTATTCATCTCTCCCTTTCTGTTATTTCCTCATACTGTCCCTTGATCACTTTTGCAACCATAGGTGAAGTAGGCTGCTAGAGAGCCCTTTGTAAAAGTATATCTATGCTCCTCAGTTAAGTCACTTGCAGTGACTCTTAATTTTCGAGATAAGTAATTACTAGTTCCTTATAGTGGCTTCCATGGACTTTCATGTTAGCCTCCTTTCTTGGCTTTATTTGTCAGGTATACTGTAGTTTTTGTAGTTCCTTGAGCGTGTCTTGTTATTTCGCAAACGTTGCTGTATCCTTGGCTAATATTTTCATAGGAGGCCTTCCCCGATGTCTAAGATTATGTTACGTCCTTATCCCAACTTTCGTGCACAGGTTATATGTTTCTTTGGTGCTCCTTTTTTTTTTGACACAACTTTAGTCACTTATTTTTTTTCTGGCTGTTTTACCCTCTGTCAGAAGTGAGCCTTGATTACCATATCTCCTGCACCTAGCATAATAATTGGCCCATAGTAAGCACTTATTTTCTATTTTGGTCGATGAACCTTCCTCTTTCGATGTAATTATTATTTCCCTTGCCGTCCCTGATTTTGACTTTTTCCCCTTGAAAACAAAAAAAATTTTTTTCGCTTGAATCAGAATGTTTTTCTAACTGTTGAAAATTGAGCCTAGGGAATGGGAGTTTGATAGGGACCAAGAAGGAATTGGAAATTTGGAATGGAGCCACATAGTGGGAAGGACTTTACAGAAGGCTTTTGACATTTAGATGCCACATGAAGATGCTAGAACTAACCCTCTGACAGAATTATGTAATTGTCTAAACATCTGTCAGGGTGCTCACCTTTATGAGTTCTATGTAAACCTGTAACTGGGTATATCTGCCTTGAGGTAAGTAGTAAGGTAAACATTCCCAGTTATTTTTCTAGGAAGCTTTTTGTAAAGTTCTTTTCATAGGGATCTTTTTAGGCATGTCACTGTATGCCTGAGTACTAAGAATGTAGTTCATATTAAAGAACACTATTTTACATATATTGGAAATTGAGAAAGATACAGTATTTTAAAGTTTTTCCATTTAGACTTGATTTTTTCTCCTAGAGTTTCACATCTGAAATAGAGATACATATAGACATATTCTTTTAAAAGAACACTGTACATTTAAAGGTGATGAAGAATTCTTGCATTTTGAGGTTCTGACTCCTTAAGTTAGTTTGTGTGTATTATATCTGTCTGTGTCTGACCTGTTCACTGCAAATAAATGTGTATTTGATTACAAGTAGGTCACAGATAGTAGAATGTTAAAAGGAGAAAGAAGCTTGTCTCACTTGTCTAGCAATGACAGATAAGTTCCACCTCAGGTAGCATTTCCGATTTGATCTCTGATCAATTAGTAGTGGCTCTTCAGAGGTGGAATGCAGCCCACACATGTGTCATGTATTTGAACTCTTTGAGCTACCAGAATTCCCTCCTCTCCTGGGGGAGGCACTGAAGCCAGAGAAAAGTTATGAGGGCATGAGTGAGGTTACATACCTAGTTAGTAGCTTCTAGGTTGAAAAAGCTTTATTAATTTTCACTCATAAGGTTTCCAAATAGAATTTCTGATGTAAGTAATTTAATATTAATTCTCTTAATTTAAAATTGCATTAAACAATATCTGATATTTGGGATAAAATGCCTCTACTTTTTTGTGGATAACATGTTTCTACTGAGTAGTTGGTCATGTTCTTCCTGGGAAATGAAAGAAGGAATAACAGTGGGATAGTTTTGAATTTATTTCCTTAACTTATATGCCTGCAAAGGTGGGATGCTAGCTGAAGAAGGTAGGCGATAATATATGTGGTCTTTTGTGACTGGCTTCTTTCACTTAGCATAATGTTTTAAAGGTTCATTTATGTTGTATTATTGGTACTTCATTCTTTTTTAAGACAATAATATTCTATTGTATAGATATGCCCAATTTTATTTATTCATTAGTTAATGGACATTTAAGTTATTTCCACCTTTCAGATTATGAGTAATGCTATAATTATATTAATATGTATAATATATTACTAATTTTATATAATACATTGACATATATAGTAATATTAGGTAAAATTCCAGCTTCATTCTTTTGTATGTGCCTTTCCAGGTGTCCCAGCACCATTTGTTGGGAAGACTTTTCTTTCCCCGTTGAACGGTCTTGGCACCTTTATTGAAAATTAGCTGATCATAGGTACATGAATTTATTTCTGGACTCTCAGTTTTGTTTAAGTGATCTCTATGTCTATTCTTATGCCAGTACTTATACTGTCTTGATTACTGTTGCTTTGTAGTCAGTTTTCAAATCAGGAAGTGAGAGTCCTCTTATTTTGTTCTTCCTTTTCAAGATTGTCTGTCTATTCTAGGTCCCTTGCAGTTTCATATGAATTTAAGATTTGGCTTGTCAGTTTCTATAGGAGGTTAACTGAAATTCTATTTGTGATTGGGTTGAATCTGAAAGTTTAATTTGAAGAGTATTGCCATCTTAATTTTAAGTGTTCTAATCCATGAACATGAAATGTTTTCCTATTTATTTAGATCTTTAATTTCTCAGAAATGTTTTGTAGTTTGCAGAGTATGTTTAACACTTTTGTTAAATTTATTTTTTATGCTATTATAAATGAAGTTTTTAAAACTGTATTTTCATATTGTTCATTGCAAGTCTACAGAAATACAATTGATTTAAAATTTTTTCAATTGATTTTTGTATGTTGATCTTATATCTCGCAGTCTTGCTCAACTTATTTAGTTCCAGTAGTTTTTTAGTGGATTTTTTAGAGTTTTCTATATATAAGATTATGTCATCTGTAAATAAAGATAGTTTTACTTCTTTTCCAATCTGAGTACCTTTTATCTTTTTTTCTTGGCTAATTGTCCTAGCTAGAACTTACAGTATAGTGTTTAGTAAAAGTGATAAGAATGGGCATCTTTTTTTCTAATCTTTAGGGAGACAACATTTGGGTTCTCACCACTATGTATGATGTTAGCTGTAGGATTTCTTTTGTAGATTTTTAAAAATTCTACAAAATTTAACCTCAGGAAGTTCCTCTCTATTCCTGGTCCGCCAGGAGGTGTTTTTTTTTAAATTTTTATTTTCATATATTTTTAATCATGAATGGATGTTGGATTTCGTAAAATACTTTTTTTTTTTTTGCATCATTTGACAAGATCATGTGATTTTTTTTTTTTTTTAGCCTGTTGATGTACTGGATTACCGTATGAATTTTTTGAATATTGAGCCAGCCTTGCATCCCTAGAATAAATCACACTTAGTTGTGGCATATAATTCTTTTCATACATTATTGGTTTCAGTTTGCTAATTTTGTTGAGTAATTTTACATCTTTGTTCATGAGATATGTTGGTCTGTAGTTTTTCTTACTTGTAATGTGCTTTAGCTGATTTTAGTATTAGGATAATTCCGGCCTCATAGAACGAGTTAGGAAGTGTTCCCTCTGCTTCTATTTCCTGGAAGAGCTTATAGAGAAATTGTGTTATTTCTTCCCTAAATAATTGGTAGACTTCACGAGTGAAACTCTCTGGTCTTGGTTATCATTTTTAGAAGGTTATTAATTACCCATTAAATTTCTGTGTGTGTGTGTGTGTGTGTGTGCGTGTGTGTGTGTGTGTGTGTGTGTGTGTGTGTGTGTGTGTGTGTGTGACATTGGTGGTTTGTCTTTCAAAGAATGGGTGCATTTCCAACTAAGTTACCAAAATTGTGGACATAGAGTTATCTCTTTGACATCATGGAATTAGTTTTGACTCTTTTTTGATTTCTGATATTATTAGTTTGACTTTTCTCTCTCTCAAATCAATGTTATTGATCTTTCAAAGGACTAGCTTTTAATTTCATTGATTTTTTTTTTCTGTTGATATCCTGCTTTGTTCTTTTCAGTTTTATTGATTTCTTCTCTAATTTTATTCTGCTTGCTTTATGTTATATTGCTCTTTTTTCCTAGTTTCCTAAGGTGGAAATTTAGATGATTGGTTTTAGATCTTTCCGTGTGTGTGTGTGTGTGTGTGTGTGTGTGTGTGTGTACCCAATGCTATAAATTTCCCTCTAAGCGTTGCTTTTGCTGCATTTTATACATTTTCATAAGTTTTATTTTTGTTTTGTTTTAGTTCAAAATATTTTAAAATATTTCTCTTGAGGCTTCTTCTTTGACCCATGTGTTATTTAGAAGTGTATTGTTTAAACTTCAATTATTTGGAGGTTTTCCAGCTGCAATTTTTTTCCAGCCCCAATATTATTAGTTTCTAGTTTAATTCTATTGCAATCTGAGAGAATAGTTCATATAACCTGTTCCTTTAAACTTGTTTTAAGGCCCAGAATGTTGTCTGTTTTGGTGAATATTCTGTGTGAGTTTGAGAATGTTCTGCTGTAGGATGAAATATTCTGTAATTCCAGTTAAGTTCATTTGATTGCTGGTGGTGTTCAGTCCAACTGTATACTTACTGATTTTCCGACTGCTGCTTGAGAAGTGTTGAAGTCTACAGATATAGTGGATTTGTCTATTTCTCCTTGCAGTTTAGTTTTTGCCTCACATATTTTGATGCTTTGTTGTTAGGTGCACATACATTAAGGACTGTTAAGGTTTTTTTTGAGAATTGACTCCTTTATCATATGTAAGACCACTCTTTATCCTGATAATTTCCTTCTTCCGAAGTCAGCTCTGGCTGAATTTAATATAGCTACTCTAGCTTTCATTTGATTAGTGGTTGCATGGTATGCCTTCCTCCATTTTTTTTCTTTAAAGCCATCTGTGTCTTTATATTTAAACATTTTTTTTGGTAGACAACAAATAGCTGGGTCTTCTTTTAAAATCCATTTTAAAAGTTTATGTCTTTTAAGTGGTTTATTGAGATCATGCACATCTAAAGTAATTGATATAGTTGGATTAATATCTTACATTTGCAACTATTTTGTTGGTTGCACTTTTTGTTTCTTTTTTTTAGCTTCTCTTTTTCTGCTTTTATTAGCTTTAATTGAGCATTTTATATGATTTCATTGTCTATCCTCTCAGTATATCCATTATACTTTAAAAAATTTTTTTTAGTGATTGCCTGGGGTTTGCAATATACGTTTACAGCTAATCTAATTTGACTTTAGAGTAATACTACTCTAAAATACTAGCTCAAGTACCTTATGACAGAGTATTCCCAATGCCTTCTTCCTGTCCTTTATAAAATTGCTGTCGCTCATTTCCCCATCTGTATATATGATCACTCAATACATTGTTACTATTAGTACTTCGAACACACAGTTGTCTCAAATCAGTTAAGCATAAGAAAGATAAAAGGTTTTATTTTACCTTCTTAGTCTTTCTCTGGTACTCTTGTTACATACATATGTCTGCATTTCTGACCTATATTATTTTCTTTCCCTTTGAGGACTTTTAACATTTCTTGCAAAGACATGTGTACTGGCGACAACCTCCCTCAGCTTTTGTCAGAGGAAGTCTTTATTTCAATTCTTTCACTTTTATTGGATAACTTCGCTGGATACAGAATTTTGGTTGCTGGCTTTTTTTCTTTCAGCACTTGAAATGTTTTACTTCACTCTCTTCTCATTTGTGTGGTTTTTGATGAGAAGTCCAAAGTAATTTTTATCTTTTTTCCTCTATAGGTAAAGTGTTTTTCATCTCACGCTTCTTTCAGGATTTCCTTTTGTCTTTGTTATTTTGCAGCTAGACTGATATGCCTTTATTTGTAGATATTTTGGTATTTATACCTTTTGGTGTTTTCTGACCTTTTCTCAACCATTATTGCTTTTGATGTTTCTTTTATTTCTTCCTTCTCCTTCTACTATTTTCATTATACCTATATTATGCCTTTTGTGATTGTCCCACAAGCAGAAGGAGCTCTGTGTGCTTTGATACATGTAGACCTGTGGCTGGACCACCAGCTCTGTGTTTAAAGTTTACCTAGCTCTTCTTTCACTTCGTTGATAGGGAATGTTATCTTTCCTATGGCAAGATAAGAACTTGTATCTTACTATTTAGAGTAGGTAGGAGTTCTTTATTGTTGGTAATTATATTACATTGGTAAGCTTATGTTTATTCACTATATAATATTTGACTACATTTAAAGTTCAGGTGTTTTCAGATTGCCTTTTGCAATTGAGATTTATTCTGTAAGAATCTTCTCTTTCCCTTTTTATTTTCTTGGAGGGATAAGATTATTTTCGGAATTTCAAGATTTAAGGCTTTTTTTTGGTCCCCACAGTAGTAAATGGTACCAGATTACTATTTTTCAAGTCTAGATTTACTTTTACTTATGACAGCAAATAGTATCTGTTACAGTGAGGCTGCTTCTAGAATTCACTGGAATGCTCCTTGAGGGCAAGAATGTTTGTTCTTGTTCATGGCTGTATCCTTAGAGCCTAGAACAGTGGCTGGCACATGATAGGTCTTCAATAGATATTTGTTAAATGCAAATGTATTTTATGAAAATTATCAGAGTTCATTATATTAGAGAAATAGGAGACTTCTTAACTTCAGATTTTGAAAGGTCAAAACTTATTCGTTTTGATCATCTCAGTTCTCTGATTTACCGTTTCATTGTTTTATTGACTAATCAATGTAGTGTTTTTTAAACATTTTTATTAAAGGATAAACTAAGAAGAGATGATAATATAGTCAGAGTTTTTAAAAAATGATATACCAGTTCTTTTTCAAGTTTCTTTTGGAGAAGGGAAGGTTAACAAATGTGCTTGCCTATGATTTCAGTCATCTATATTTTTTAAAGTTTATTTTTACTGTCTTTTCCATGTAATTGTATTATTTCTAGGAATAATGAAAGGGTCATATTTTTTTCCCATATCTTACCCATGCTCAGAAAGGAACACAACGAAGCTTAACAATTAAAATTTTAAAGATACTCATTTATCGAACAAGTATTTTGAGTACCTACTGAAAGCCAGGCACTATGTTTTGAGAAAACAAAACAATAAAACAGACAAAGTTTCCTTCTTCATGGAACTTATGGGGAGTTAGAGAAACAAGATAAATAGGTAAAATATAGAATAAAAACAGATTTCTCTAACAGGGTAGATTTTAAAAAAATTATTTGTGTAGGGTAGACCTTTTAATAATCAGTTCATTAAATACCACTTTTGACATTGTTGGGGAATGAAATGCCACATGTGAGAGCCTAGAACAGGGCAAGGCACTTTGGTAAGAGCAGTTCAATAAATGAAGATGGAGTTTATAGCCACAAGAACTGCAGTGCAAAGCTTTATAAAAATAACCACCTGCAGCGTTAGTAATAGGCTTTAAGATTTCAGAAAAGTTGGAGTTTCTTGACTGCTGGCTCAGTCTAAGCAGAGAATGGGGTGGAACAAAGGTATAAATATTGATATGCTAATCATATGTATTGAGGAATAGGGTTTGGTATGGTAGAAACAGGGAGTTGTGTGTGGGGGTGTGCTGGAGAGACTTACGTGGATTATCAGGGGCAGAGATAGAAAAAGTAAATTAAAGGTGGATTATATGCAACAGATCTTCAGATAGTCCTGTAGGTAATGGGGAGCCACAGATGACTTTTTAGCAGAATAGTGGCATGATTTGTTGAGAAAATTAAGTCACTGTGGGAAGGAAGGGTTGGAGGGGTCTATCTGGAACATCCAAAATACAGCAGGGGCACAACCACCATTGGGCTTGTCTCGGGGGTACCATTTAATCCTTTGATGCCTGTGAAGTGTGCCTACTGAAAAGTGAAGACAGCATCCAAGAGAATTTTGTAATTGATAGGATTGGTAACCTACTGGAGATGGAAGTTTTTGGAATAATTATAGGTGGTTTGAAGTTTAAGGCTGACTTTCACATTAGATGATGGTCTGGACAACACTTACTTTCTCCCTTCACTTTATATTTGCTTTTCATAAATTGTTTCTACCCTAATATCTTTTTTCCACCCCTAATTTGAGCTTCGTTATCTGTTTTGGGCTACATGTCCAAGCTTACTAGAATTATTTTTGAAATAAAAGAATTTTTCCTGTGGAGTACTTTGTTTGAATAAAAGGTATATAGGCTTTAAGTATACTAAAGAATAGGGATCTTGATATTTTGTGAAAGTTACTCATTTATTATATCCCAGATTTAACTTTCTAGATAAATTACCTTATGGTATATTAATTTTTATATTAGTTCATAATGCTTAATTGTAACCATGTGGTTTTAGAACATTTTATTATGGAAAATTTTAAACATACCCCAACATAGAATGATAGTACAGTGAACCCCAGTGTACCTGTCAGCATCTTGTTTCATATGTTTTCCTCCCTGCTCTTTTATTCTTTTTTCTTTCTTTCTTTTTTTGCTGGAATATTTTTAAACAAATGCCAGACATATCCTTTCGCCATAAATACTTGCATATTTAACAGATAAGGATTCTATTATTTTTTAACATGAGCACAATACCATTATCACCAAAAGATCAACTTTATCCTGATTTAACACCATCAAATATAATACCTACTCTGGGTTCAGATTTCTCTTTTCGTTTTGAAAAAGACTTTTTTATAGTTGAATTGTTTGAATCAGGTTCCAAACAAGTCTTGTGGTTATTTTTAAAGTCGATATTTTTTAAAGAGAAAATTAAGGCAGTGTGAAAACATTTTAGTATAAGCTATTCTAAGAGCAATGCTGTTTTTGACAGCCATTCTGTCTGGAACTTAGTTTTGTTTATCTGTATAAGAGATGTCAAAATAGATGGTATATCTATTTTTTATGATTTTTAAACATTATAGGAAATCTTTCCAACATGGGGAAAAGTAGATGCGAACCCGCCTATCTAGAAGCATGAAGAGACATAATATGAGCAGATTTGTCTCTAAGACAGATCACCTCAGATGAGATTGGGGACTGCTTTTTTAACTACTTGTGTAATGTTACAGTATATTTTATCTCACTGAACTTACCGTCCTCATTTGCAAAATAAAGAATGGGTGATTTCTTAAATTCCTTTTTAGTTCTTAATTTTTTTTGCGTTTTATTCTATGTTTTTGCTTGACTTTACCAGGATTCTCAAAGTTGGATTGGTGGAAACAACGAACCATTGACTGGCTTTACGTGGCGAGGTGGTTGCGAAAGAGAAACAACAGGGATACAAGTCTGGAGTGAAGTATTTGTGATCGACAGACCTAATGGAACGAAAGTAAATTTCTGTTCATACTTTTTTTGTTATGTTTTTCTTCCATATTCTTTCTTGAGCTCTTTTCCAGTATTAAAGATCAAAACAACACAGAACTATTAATGTCTAACTGTAATAAATATGGATTATTATGTGAAAATGTGTGAGATATTTAACTTAGAGTGCTTTTCTTAATTACGGATTTTGGCATTTTTCATTTTATATTTGATTTCTTTATTATTGGTGGATATTTTACTTAGTATTTTAAACTTTTAAATTCCTAGGTGGCCGTGTTGCTAATGGATACCCAGGGTGCCTTTGATAGCCAGTCAACTATCAAAGACTGTGCAACGGTGTTTGCTCTGAGCACTATGACTAGCTCTGTCCAGGTGAGATATGAGATGCTATAGCATGATCAGTTCAGATAAATCTAATACCTTCGCTGTTCCTCAAAATGCCTTTTGATTGAAGAAAGAAAAGGATTAAAATTAGAGCTATTTACATTTCTTACTGGTCATTTACATTTCATGCTTTTTGTTCTGGCTCACAATGTGAAATTTCATACTTTGAGTGCTTACTAAGGAAGCAGTAAATGAATAGCCAGTACCTTTGGTTTTTCATAATAGTATCTAATGCTTTTTTTTTTTTTTTAAGAGAAAGGTATTACATGTTATTCTTTTTTTTTTTTAAGTAATTTTGTTTTTATTTATTTTTAACATTTTATTTTTTTTATTTCCCCCTTCTCCCTTCCCCTTACCCTCTGGTAATTTACATGTTATTCTTAATTAAATTCAATCATGTGGCTGCCAGATATAATAAGGTATAGAGGTTTATCTTTATTTTTGGCTAAATCAACCAACCAACCAACCAACAAAAAACCCCCAAGTAGTTAGTTTTCTACTTGATCTGTATGACATCTAGTACTTGATTTTTTGAATTAATGGAGGTAGAGGCATAAGAATTAATTCATATTTAACTAGGGAAACCTAAGTGATGTTTTTATAATAAACTAAAGACTTAAATTACCTGTTTCATTTAGAAAGGATAAAATTTCTTCTGTTTTTCACTTATCCTTATACCTTATCTAACTGTGTTTGGAATTCTATAAAGTTCCAGTCTCTTTAGGCTAGGCCATCTCTTTTCTGTATAATTTAGACTAATTGGACTGAGTTAAACCAAATTTCATTTTGTAAATTTCTGAGATCATCTGTGGTTAATACCTCTGACTGAAATATGAATTACCAAAGTATGGTGGTTAGGCTCAGCTGGTGATAATGAATCAAGAAGTATATTTGCAAATATAAAGTATGTGCTCATCTTGACATAAGAAATATTTCTTCTTGGTGGTAGATTATAGGTTATGTTGTCAAAGTGTCTTGGATGGAAGTTTTGTACTGCTTACCAGTAATATCTGGAAGATAGACCAATCTGTTAAGTTCCCATTTCCTCCTTTCTCAATTTGATGTGTCTAGCTGTCAGAGTGGAAAGAAATTTTGGATATTATAAGATAAAAGAGGAGTACTTTTCTGCCTGGCTTCTGTTTATTATAGGGCTGGGATATCTGTCACTATCAACTAAATGATGCTATTGAGGACTCTTAAAGTCTCTTTTCTCCATTTTGTTCTACCTCTTTTTCTCTGCTTTTGCAAAGTGGCAGAACAACCATTCTCTTAAGGCCACCAGAAGCCACATATTTGTGTTATATTATTATATTATAGCCCTTCAGATTAGCTGGCTTGTTGTGGCTTGCCTCAAATTATAATGTGGGAGTTCCCTGTCTTAAAACCTGGACCTTGGTATTCTCTTGTTTATTCAACTTTATGATAGTAGGAGGCCTTGTTTTGGACAACCACTTAAAGCCACTCAGCTTTCTTATGTGTAAAATGAGAATTTTACCCATCTTGCCTATATCACATGTGGTGGTTGTGTGCAGTCAGAAATGAGCTCTAGATGAGGTAATGCATAAGAAAGTGCTTGGTAAACTGTAATCACAAAGATTAAAATTATTTTTTATTGCTTTCATCTTTGAGGCTACACTTCTCATCTTCCTTACATAAGCTCTCTGACTGATAGATCAGTGATAGATTGATTTCTCTTGTCATTTATTTCAACATACAATTATTCAGCATCTATTGAGCACCTCTTAGTACAATGTAGTATGCTAAGTAGTAATGATCTAAAAAAACCAAATTCTCTTCCCTCATTGCTGTTTGCAACCTGGCTCTGACAATGAAAGTATCTGGACCTCTTTTCTAAAAACTAAGGCCAATATGATTAAAAACAGGTTGGTCATGCTTTCAGGTTTTAAGCTTTAAATCTAGAGTTTAATCACCTCAGTCATTAATTACTTTTTAAGTACTCAGGAGTTTGTCAGCTGAGAATGTCATTTTAATTTTGCTGACCTATATTGGCCATAATGTTTATATTCTTGACCTCCAAGTGATTTAGCTAGATTAACACTTATTTGCTGTTAGAACAAATTGTTCTATCTTTGGAATGACCTTATTTTCTTAGACGTAAGTTATTTCTTAGCAGAGGTGACATCTGTGGACACCCACTTTTCTCTAGGTTGCCTTTTAAAGATCCGAGTCAGAAGGACTGGATCTAGTGAATCTTTCCTCCAGTTTTCCTTCCTTGAGAGTACTTAGACTATATTGTCAGCTCTGGTCTGTGTGCCTTGGAAAGCATCCTAAAAAATTCTGGAAAGGGCAAGAGTGCCACCTACTGTGATTTTTTTCAGTTACCACAGGCCAGTAAAATTTTCATATTAAATTGTTCGGACTGATGAATTTAAATTTAAAATTAAGTAAAAAGAACCGTATTAGAATCTATGGTAGTTGAAACACCCACTAAATTAACTATAAACTATGTAACTATGATTATATCAGTGAGGGATTTAACGTTGTAGAGTTATGCCCCTCACTTTCATTGACTTAGAAAAATAATGTGGAAATTTCACTTAAAATGACCATTTTATAACATTGAAGTAACTTTAAGAATGAGAAAAACTTACTACATAATCTACTTTTTTTTTTTTAATGTCTGCCACTTTTTAGGCTCCATATGTATATATTCATGAATTTTACAGCTTACCACTACTGCTTCCCTCTTAATGCTTTATCCGGACTCTTAGGAAAAAAAAGAATCTGTTTTTCATATGCCACTGGTTAAGATAGTGGCTAAGTGATTCATTTGTGCTGAGATATAAAATATCCTTCATTTCCACAAGTAAAGTTATACATTGCTGAATATTTAAAACAAAACACTAATAACAACAATATTTTGTTTTAACAGGTATATAATTTGTCTCAGAATATTCAAGAAGATGATCTTCAGCACTTGCAAGTATGTATGTCTCAATATATGCCAAAGTATTGAAAATTTAATTTCTACTTTATTGTCACTTTACACCTAGAAGCCTATAATATTGTAAGAGGCAGATTGAATATTACATGATTTTAAACTGATATATGACTTCTTAACTTTTTATTAATTAAACTTATTAAATTTTAATATATACCTTAGTCTGTTAGAAAATTAAAATGCCTGGCTTTCAGATGATTTGAAGGTTCTGACATCTAGTGGTCTGATATAGAACAGCCTTGCAGATGTCTTCTTTCAGTCTCTTTCGGGGCATTGTTCTAAATAACTTGACTTAATAGTTATTTACAGAGTATGGCAGACTTGCAATGGAAGAAATCTACCAGAAACCCTTTCAGGTAAGTAATTTATCATTTTTTAAAAGTTACCTATGAAAAGCTATCAAATCACCTCATCTTGTAATTCTGAAGACGTGAGGCTATTTGTCGTAATAGAATTTTTAGCAACAGATTCAGCAGAGTTGATACTAATTTACAGTAGTGTCATCACCAACGTATCAGTAGTAGGCTAACAGGACAGGAAATAGAACAAATGAATATGTATTATGTATTGGTTCTTAATACTTTAGATTAAGAGCTTACTAATATTTCTCTTAATTAAATGTTATTTAATTTCAAAACTTAGGACAGTCACTTATATATCTTTTAATGTGATAAACTATAAAATACTAGGTTTCTTGTTTGTGGTATATTACAAATTGAGGTTATTGCTGTTATTCTTTATTTTGGTTTCATGTAGAAAGTTCCAGAATTTATAGATCTCCCCCTCCTTCTAGCCTCTCTTCCCCCATGTTTTTTATTCCTTTTAAATGCTAGGTATAGAATATAAAGTCAGAAATTAACCTGGGTGGAGTTATTTTAGAAACTTTACTTACTTTTGTGGAGTTCTTTCATGACAGAGGTTAAAAAAAAAAAGCTAATTCATAAGATGACATTAGTACTATTTGGTCAGTTGTTTTATAGTAGGTGAGAGTGACTCCACCCTGTTTGCTAGTCGGTATGTGATGTTCTTCCTGTGTCATAGCATTGCTGGTGATTCTTAGTGTTGGTGAGTTTACGTTGATTTTACCCCAGTCTTGACTGTCTCAAATGATCACTTTTATGAAATACTTGGGCAGGTTATGGCTTCATTTTGTGTATATGGGTGAAATATACTCTATTTTGCCTATTTCAGTTTTTCTGAACTGGGGTTATTTTGCCACTAAGTGGACATTTGCCAGTATCTGGAGACATTTTTGGTTGTCATAGTTTTTTTTTTGAGGGGGCGGTTAATGATATTGGCATCTAGTGCATAGAGACCAGAAATGCTGTTCAATATCCAGCAGTTCACAGGACAGCCATGCACCACTAAGAATTCCGTGGCTCAAAATGTCAGTAGTGTTGAGGTTGGGAAACCTAAGCCTATATGAATTAAAAATTCTGTGAAAAGAATTAGTTGGTCTAGAATTAGGTTAGCTATTCTTCTAGTTATACAACTTTGACTTAAAATTATGATCTGTATGCCCTGATATACCTTTCGTTCATTAAAAAAAAGTCATGTATTGCTTGTGGTGACTACATAGTGAGTGGTTTGCAAATGGAGGCAATTGCTTGGTACAAGGGCTTGGAGTGTTGTTGGTTTAGGCAGGCCCTTGATATAACTACAGCAGTATTGACCATTTTGTTACTGTATCTTTTGATAAGGACTGTTTAGGGAAGTAAGGGAGGCTTCAATTATTAAAGTAATGATTTTTTGGTAAAATTTTGTAAGAAATTTTTTTCTGTCTATAGACATTAATGTTTTTGATTCGAGATTGGAGTTATCCTTATGAACATTCATATGGTTTGGAAGGTGGAAAACAATTCCTTGAAAAGAGATTGCAGGTAAGCCCCCATTTCTTAGAGCATAAGCACCAAGCCAGGTGAAGGAGTAGGCTGCCTGGACCATTGCTTAGATTACCAATCTCTAAGTGTTATTGGAATAAATTGAGTATCCCAGGTTAGCCCAGATGACTCCATATATATTTGATGAAAAATAAATTGGTTGCGCTCCTGCCTGAGACAGTGTCCTCAAACAGAAATTAAGGAACAAATATTTCTCTTAAGAGTTAACTGTCTCCTCGGCAAATCAATATTTAAAGGATAAAAATTTGAAGGAGACTAAGCTTTTTGACCTACTTAGATTGCATGCATGTCTCTTACTGGTCCAGCTGAGCTTTAGAACATTTGGGAGAGGTTGAATAATAAAACATGCATGCACTGCACATAGATGATGTGAGACCCTCTCTCCAAGGAATACTGTCTCAGAATGACAGTGAATAGAGCTAGAAAAGGAATCTTAAACGTCATCTAGTTCAGCCTTCTTTTTTTTATATTTGTATACCTGTATCTATATATACTTATAGATATATAGATATGGAAAACGAAACTGGAACTTAGAAAAATGACTTGTCTTTGGTCACTTAACTAATTATCGATAACTAGAAGTGGAACCTAAATATCTAGACTTCTGTCCCATGCAGTATTCTACACTGAGGCATTCCTGGAAAATAACCTCACTAACATGATCCTTTATTCCTAAAGGTACCCTCCCATGGAATTACTTGGGAAACCCTCAGATGGTTTAAATACTACCCATCTACTCACATACACAGTCCCTTTATGCATAAATAGGAGAGTTCTCTCTTTAGGTTAATAAAATTTCATTTGCCTATGTGATAATGCACTTAGTTTCTCAACACATTGAGAGACTTGGGGTAAAATAGAATTTTATTACTCCTAAAGTGAAATTAAGACCAATTCCTCTTTCTTGTATTATTTGAAAGGCATTTCCAGAGCCTACTGTCAGATAATTTCAGTCATCAAGAGTTTTCTCTGGTTTGTTCAGAGAAATTAACACATAGCACATCAGGCATACTAACTAAACTCAGAATTATGTACTTCAAAGACAGGAAGGTTTTTAATATAATATTGACGTGATACAGGAAAGTGATCAATTTATAGGCATGCAGCTTAATGAATTTGTACAAATTGAACTTAGCCATGTAACAAGCACCCAGAAACACCTACCTCCATCCACTGATCCCCCCAAACCCTCTACTACTATCCTGACCTCTAACAGGCTTTGTTTTTATACTTTTTATGAAAGGAATCATACACAGTATGTATTTGTTTTTGTTTAGCATCTTTTGCCCAATATTATGTTTCTTAGACAAATCCATATTGTTGCATATAGTTTAGTTCATTTATTCTCATTGTTATGCAGTATTCAATTGTATGAATACACAAAGATTTTTTCCATTCTACTCTTGATGGAGATCTAGGTAGTTTCCAGGTTTTGTTGATTATGAATGGTGTATGTTTTTTTTTGTGTGTGTGTGTTTTAGAATGGTTTTTGATAAGAATTTTTAGGAGAGTATATTGAGATAAGTAGTTATTAAAAATCTAAATATAGGATTTTCTTCCAGAAAATACACAGTAATCTCTCTTTCCCAAACACTGGTAACTAGCATTAATCATAAATAATCATTTGGAGTGAGTGCTGAAATCCTAAAAATTTCTAAGATTCTTTAGACTGCACTGGGATGTTTCACCTAAGCTGTTATTTTGCTCAGGGGCTGACCTTTTTGTTTGTAGACAAATTAATACTTTGTCTTTCTCTTAAGCATTATAAGTACTTTAAAGGCAAATTCTTAATTATCTGGTTTGTATCACAACCACAACTTGTTATGATTAATCATTAATTATTATTTTTGTATCCTTGGCAGCTAACATGAGGAAAAAAACATCTTTTCTGGTTTAAGACAAAGTAGGGTCTTTACCAAAGTGGTTAGAAGTGGGTCTGTAGTAAAATTTTATATTGTCAAAAAACACCTATCTGGAGTAGCATTTGAGTTAAGTGTGAAGGCATGTATGTGAGTATGTTTTCTTTAAAATTTTTTTTTTCTCCTGTTTGCACCTTCTTTCTGTCTTCTTCTGCCCTCAGGTAAAACAAAATCAACATGAAGAGCTACAGAATGTAAGGAAGCACATTCACAATTGTTTCTCAAATCTTGGTTGCTTCCTTTTACCACATCCTGGTCTTAAAGTTGCAACTAATCCTAGTTTTGATGGGAGATTGAAAGGTGGGAATTCCCATTCTTACTAAAGTCAGAACTTATTTTTAGGGGCTGAAAGTTTTTAAATACATGGATTCTTAAATTTTCTGTCTTATTCTAGAGGACATTTTGTTGCATTGTAATGTGATTGTAAAGCTCTTTGTGGTCTTTCTAGCTTTCCGTTGTTGTTGTTTGCAAACAGCTAGCATATTAACATATTTTATAATGTGGTCTGTTGCTCAGCACTGATGTCTTAAAAATTCTAAAGGCTGAGAACACTTCATTATTTCATCTGATTACTTTCTGCTAAAAAGCTTTACTGATCTGCTGTATTGATGTAATCAGATTTAAGCCTCTTTCACGGGTGACAGTATAATTTTTTGTGTATGTTTTTGGATTATTTTGAGCATGATGGTAAAAGGCTTGAGGATTGATGAAACTTTATAGTATGGCTGGAAAAACAAAACCTAGTATTAAAATTTAATATAATTTCACGAATTATTTGCTTTCTGAAAAGGATAGTCTAGTAAATACTTACTGTGAGATTTGTTTGGGTAGTCCACAATTTATTTTATTTATTATTTGAGCTGAAAGAATTCTTGGGGCATGAGGTGAAATGGGGTAGTAGAGTAGGGAGGATTATATATTTTTCTAGGAGATAATGATATGTTTGGATGACTTTTTAAAATGAATACTTAAGTAATAGATACTATGAACTCTTATGAAACAGAATTTTATGAACTCTTACAAATGGGGACTTCTTTACTTTTTTTTTTCTGGACTAATATGTTGACTAACTTCATGTCCACTAGATATTGATGAAGACTTTAAACGAGAGCTTCGAAATCTGGTTCCATTGCTGCTTGCCCCTGAAAATTTGGTAGAAAAAGAGATAAGTGGCTCTAAAGTCACTTGTAGAGATCTTGTAGAATACTTTAAGGTAGGAAAACTTAACATTAAATGACTTTGTCTAAGTTAGAAATATAGCTGACTTAAAACTCATCTATATGTGCAAAAAATTTCTTACCTTTATTTTAAAACAAAAGAATAAAATGTATAACTTATTTTTCTGCCTTGAACTGAGTATATCAATATTTAAGGATATTTAAGAGTAGCAGACAACTTTTATCTTCTAGATAGTGATTTCATTTGTTTACAGAAATATCCTACTTGTTCTTTAGCTATGATATGAGAGAACAACCACCATTCATCATATTATCATAATACCATTTGTATCATTTGTGAATGATAATAGATATTGGGAGCATAGTTCTGCACCTTGAATTCTCACAAAAGCCTTCTCTCAGAGTTCTGAGGACTTGATAAGAGCAGTTGAAAACTGGTTTCTAAGCTCAAGTAAATTATTCATAGATTTTTTTTTTCCTTTGTACTTTTCTAGTCTTTATAGCTTGATTGCCAGAGCATGACCCTTGTAGATGGTTTTATTTATTCATAGTAGTTATAGATAGGTAGAAGGGAAAAATAGAGTACCTAAGGGTGTATTTTTGGTCATTTTATGAATCCTTGATCATTTTCATACTCTCTTTGTAATGAATTTAGAGTCAGTAGAAAGTTCAGATGAAAGATTCCTACACGGACTTACTATAAACTCCTATATTGCCTTCTGATTCTTAAACCACAATTATGTAAATTTTTTCTTGAACTGAAAATAATTTAAACTAGTCAAAGTAATATACTGAACATATGAATCTAACATATTTAGTTGAAACATTGGCAGTAAGGGAGTATTACAGACATTTTATATGTAACTTTTAAATATGAGATAGAACTTTTACGTAATTGTATTTAGAATCATTTCTCTTGGTTATCATTTAGCAACATGCATTTAATGTTGAGCATAGGGTTAATTTTGTTGAAATGAGAGTGGATAATTTTTAAAGCCTAGATTTTCCTTTTAATAGTGTGAATCGTTTTTTATGTAATGGTTTTTCTTTCTTTGGGGTTGTAGAGCCAAATTGCATAACCTACCAATATAATGAATCTTCTGTATTTTTAGGCTTACATTAAAATTTATCAAGGAGAGGAACTTCCACATCCAAAGTCCATGCTTCAGGTAGTGTGTGCATTGTACATTTATTTATTTATGAAGGAGAAAAATCCTTGCTTTAGAGATTGTGATGGAAATAGGATGGTGCTTCTTTGCATGCAAAAAATTTTAGATATTTAAGGCAATACATGTCATGGGTCCTGAAGTTTTTTACATGATTTTTTTGTAACTATAGATTGAAGACCTTGCACACATATAGGCCACCAGAAATAAGAATTCTCAGTCCCTTCAGCTGCTCAAAAAGTGCACGAAAATTTGTATTGCAGAAGATAGCTTAATATGGGCCTCTCTGAACCAAGCTTCTGTTCTCTGAGTCTTTGACAGTGAATGGTGTTTGAAATAGGCTTATTTTCTCTTGGTATGAATGATTTAGAGTTGCTTCTAATGAATGTATGTTTTTTCTTTCTTTTTTAAAAATATCTGTCCTTTTGGGACAGTGTTATTTTAATCTAGTTCATAATTTAAAAATATGCTACCTTGGGCAGTTTTTCAGTTTTATAGTGATTAAACAGTATTTTTCTCATGAAAGTCACCCACTAAGCTGTTGTGGTTTTAAAAATGTCTCTTGTGTAATACTGATTATGAGAGAGAACCATATGGGTTATTCTTGATTCTTTTCATCTGGAGACATTTTAGGGTGGTAGCTATTTTATTCTCTATAATTTCCTGAGCATGTATGGTATTTTCTACAAACCTATTTTAACAAACTTAAGCAAAACAAAATTAGGTAGTCCTATTAGAAGCAATTATCCTTTATACCGGTGTTCCCTTCCATTGGAAAGAACAGGATGTTAATAATATTTTCTCTGGTTCATTTTCAGACTTGTTCATTGTACGTAACTTACAGTGTTAATCAGAATGTATGGGGTTGTCATGTAATTTTTGCATAAAATTGGCACATTTTATTTTTTAGGCAACAGCTGAAGCTAATAATCTTGCTGCAGTAGCAGGAGCAAGAGAGATTTATTGCAAAAGTATGGAACAGGTTTGTAACTAAAATTTAAACTTGACACTAGAGTGAGATAGAAGATTTTTATATTTAAAATAATTGAACTCTTTTGTGCTCCTTAAGCATTATTATGTTCAGTCACTTCCTGATACCCTTTTATCATCTCTGTTAGAAATAAACTAGGTTCACATAGTTAGAGTGCAGGATATGGGTGGTAGATTATTACATGAACCATACTGAAATATTTTTTAATACATGATCCAGAGTGCTGTTATTAGTAGTTTCTGATGTAAATAACATTACGGTAAAGGCCAGTAGCAGTTTCTATGCTTGGCTTGCTAACTTAAACATTAAAGTACCTTTTCTGTATTATCTTTTACTCACTCTCTTGTCAGCAGTCTTTTGTATCTTATGGTGTATTGGTGGGTCAAGTGAAAGGTACAAATTGCAGTGTAATTTTTCTGTCTTTACTTTTATTAGTCATTTTTGGAAATTTATTTTGCCCTAGCCAGTTAAGCATTCAAGATATAAATAGGTTATGATTATGTATGAGGTATTATGAACAAGTTTAAAACTGAACCATGTAGGTGACTTGATTTCTTGAGTCTGAAAATTATGAGAAAGGAACTTCTGTCAAGTATGAATTATTTCTAGCATGTAATCTGTCCTCCTGTAATCATGTCTGTGCAGGTATGTGGTGGGGACAAGCCTTACATTGCACCTTCAGATTTGGAGCGAAAACACTTGGATCTCAAGGAAGTGGCGATTAAACAGTTCCGTTCAGTAAAAAAAATGGGTGGAGATGAATTCTGCCGTCGTTATCAGGACCAGCTTGAGGCTGAAATTGAAGAAACCTATGCAAATTTTATAAAGCACAATGATGGCAAAAATATCTTCTATGCTGCTCGTACCCCTGCCACACTCTTTGCAGTCATGTTTGCTATGTATATAATCTCAGGACTGACTGGCTTCGTTGGCCTAAACTCTATAGCTGTCTTGTGTAACCTTGTCATGGGGTTAGCACTGACATCTCTTTGTACTTGGGCATATGTTAAATACTCTGGGGAGTTCAGAGAAATTGGAACAATGATTGATCAGATTGCTGAAACACTATGGGAACAGGTTGGTATCTATCTTTTGGTTTTTCAGTGACTAATTTCATCCCTGTGACTCCCCCTCCCCCGCACACAGTATTCGCACACCTACTTTTCCTTCGTATGAGGAATGTCAAAAGGATGTTTTCTGTTTTGTTTGGATGTATAATCTAAATATAAAGTATAACAGGAGAGTGATTTTTTCCTTTAAAGTCATAATTATAGAGTGCTTTGGTTGGCTTAAATCTGTAATATCCTTTGGATAGATTCTTAATCGTAGATCTTGACTATAGCAGACAATGGGTAGGGTGAGACTCTAAGGAATTTTTCTTTGAGAAAAGAAAATATAGTTGGTGAAAGAGTTACGAAGGTAAGAAAAAGAAGTTGGGAAGTGCATGTTTTAGGAAAGCAAAAGAAATTTCTTACTACTATTGGCAAAAAGCAATGCATACTTATATTCCAGGAAAAATATCAGATGATACTCAGATCTTCGTTACTTTCCGTGAAGATAGTAGTGATTTACTGATATACTGCAAGGAACAATTCTGTAAGGATTTCTTACACCAAAAAAACTTTGTATGACCTCTGTACTATGGAAATACTAATGAACAAAGCAAAGTGCTACAGAGAACCAGCTTCTCTTAATCATAATCTTTACTTCAACCAGAAGTCACATCATAACCCTTTACCTCAAACCAGAAATCAAAGTTGGGCCTGACAGTATCTACTAAGGAAAGCCGTGTTGTGTGTTGGCCAACTGTGTGTTGGAATTGCCTGTGTTCAGAAAATTGCACTTAAGGAAGTTGTCATTAAAATGATCATCGTGAAAAACTTGAGCATCATATCAAGGACCAGAGTGAAAGCTACAGTTATTACTGGTGGACAGTATAATAGGCATTTTCAGATACCATTTCTGGGCTAGTGAAGTATTGGGCTTATTTGAATACCTAGACTATGCAGGTCCAATGTTTGGGCTTTAAATTCAAAGACTGATGAAGTCATTTTTTTGAAGAAAGTTAATTCGATGTTAACTTTTCTTGTAATAACATTATTATTACTTTATAAAGTGACCCACTATATTTATTTGGATTTTGTTTCTATTCTATATAGAAATGCTCTTATTTATTCAGATCTGATTTGGAAGCTTGTGTTTGGATATTTGTAAAATTTAAATTTTTATCTCAAAAACCTCTTCATATTCCTTTGGTATCTCCTAATAGAAGATGGATGAAAAGCTGTCACAACCTCACTTTTTAAAAAAAATATCAACTTTAAAATTTTGGATCATTACTAATTTTCTGCAACATGAATTTCAGTAATTGTACAGTGTCTTCATTTGAAAACCAGTCATCTGTACAGCATTGATTCTAGGATTTTAGAGATGCCATTATTACAAAACAGTTAAGTGGAAGAATCTAAAGAATGTGAAATTATTTTCAGTATAGTTGAAGTAAGGTGCTCACTAGTCAGAGAAGATCTGTCAACATACCTTGTCTAAATTTTTTTGCATTTCTCTTTTCTTTTGCTTCAGAGGAGTCCCAGGAAGGTGAGAAACCTACAAAGTCTCAAATTCTTGTAGTCTTAAACTCTTTAACTTCAAGGCACTCTTGAGTCATTCTCCTAACAAATCACTCCATGTTTTAGGTGTTTTCCAAACTGTTTGAAGTTACTAGACGTCGAATGGTTCATCGTGCTCTTTCATCAGCACAGCGACAGAGACTGTCATCCAACAATAACAAGAAGAAAAATTAGACAGTATTTTAAGCTTTTTTCTCTATCTGAAGTGTTCACACTTATACATGTAGGACAATAAGCAGGACCGTCTGGGCCGGTCTGCATAAATGCTGTATACATACCAGATTTGATGCTGCATATAGGGTATGGAATTGCACATCCATCTCATAGGAATTGTAAATGGTTTGAATAAGAGGAAAGTGATTTTTGTTGCATTATAAAAATTGTTTAACTGCATTATTTGTAGCATCATAACTTTTTTTGGGAGAAGCATCTTTTTATTTCCCACATTCCTGGTTATTTTCTTCATTGCTTTGGATTGAATTTTTATATCTATTTTTATATGTAACTCCTTTTTTACCTCATGTTTTTATTTGTTTTGCACATTTCTCATACCACAGGTATTGAAGCCCCTGGGTGATAATTTGATGGAGGAAAACATAAGGCAGTCTGTAACAAACTCTATCAAAGCAGGCCTGACTGACCAGGTGTCTCATCATGCCCGATTAAAGACAGACTGACAGTTCATCTCCTCATGGACTTCACTCTCCCTTTTTTTCATGCTTGCTGTACAATGAGAACTCAAATAAAAATAAACCAAAGTTTACAATCAACTGTAGAAGTAGTTTAGTATAACTGGCTTCACAGATGGCTGCCACAGAGTGTGAAAATTGTTTGTTGGTTTTAAGCATTCTGTTCATGGCTCCTAAGGCATGGAGATTGGCTGAGGAGCATTAGTTTATCATGCACATTTGTGCCATGTTTAATTCTTTGTTTTTCTTTTTACTTAATCTAATGTTAGTAAAATTTGTCTTATGTAAAAGGATATTTCAGGGAAATATTTTAAGAAATCTATTTAGAGTCTAACACAGTATCCCGTTGAAATTTTAATTTTTAGAGAAGTTATGAATCACTGTATAAAGAATCAGATTGGAATGACATTGAAGCCTTTATTGAGCCACTACATTAAAAGTATATATTGCTTTACTGCCTTCAGTACCAGTATTACATAAAATGCATGTATCAGAAACTTCACAGAAATTACATGACAACTCTTGTAGCTGAGAAAGTGATTCTGAGGTGTACATTTGTCTTGCCTTTTTAAATTTATAAACCTGCCCTAAGAGGAGATGCATATCTGGGAAACTGAACTGTCATTATACAGTTTAGCCTTCATGTACATAAAATATGCCATTAATTTTATTGGGGGAGAAATTCCATCCAAAAATGTTGCCTACAGCTATGAGTTAAGAGTGTCTGTACAGTTGTGTAGCTTTTATTTTCTAAAATCACAGATAGGGCATGTATATGAATTATAAATATATAAATAACAATTTTGTATGAAAAGTTTTGTAGTTTATGGCAAAATCTGGTTCTGTGGTAGGCTAATAAGTACAGTCTCTGTGAAGGAACGTTTGTGGCTCATGTCAGTGTGTGAATGCATAGACAATTTGAAGTTTTTGATATATTTGTGATATTTATCTTGAGCACTGCAATCTCACCCCACCTCGCCCCCCGCCCCCCGGGAATTCAATGGGAATGTTTATCGTGACTGTCCTCTGTTACATTTTAAAGTTACTTCCTGTAATTTATTTTCAGTACATAATTAAAAATTTGTTGTATATATAAAATGAAACTTGTGATTCTTTTTTAAGAAATTCTTCAAGTATGCTTTCCATTACATAAATCTTATTTGTTTATTCTGAAAAGAGCATGAGCAGGACACACCCAAGTGAGAGCTCTAAGGTATTGTACCTCGGAGCTAAGCTTGTAAAAAGTTACTTTTCTGTGTCTCTCTTTGGGAGGGAAAACTTGTGATTAGCCTAGGTGTAGCTGGGGATATATTAATTTCTTTCTTTTTGTGTGGTATATGTAAGGCTAACATTTTTGCAATACTTTTGTAGCCTTTATGGATACCTATTAAAGCACCTAGTTTGGTTTTTAAGTGAAGAAAATTCAGATGTTGAGTTGCATGCCTGAAAGCTCTAAATTTACTTTGGTTGATATATCTCTTCTCTTCCCCCCTTCAACTCCTGTTTTTATATGGACTGTACTTGTTTCCATCTGTATTAAATTGCTACCAACTCATCTGTTCTTAAACATAAAAAATCCACCTGAAAAGTGTCTCTTTATTTCTTCTACCACCCTGTTTTATGAATGCTGGACTCTTTTTACAAATGAAAAAATAAAAATTTCGTTGTATAATAGCAATTCTGAAATTAAAGACATATAGCTTACCTTTTTTTTTTTTTAAAGAGTTGTGGAATCTAGACCATTGGATTTCTTAGTATTTCTTGTTGGGAAGGATATATTTTCTCCAAAGAAGATAGACGTCTATAAAGGATCCAAGGAAGAACTTGGGTTTCACTTGGCAGATTTCGAGCATTGTTAAGCAAGAAGCAATAAAAGAGATTAAAGACAACTCAAAACTGTTGACTGAATAACTTTGGTGTTAGTATGTTTTCTGTGGTACAGTTTTTTACAAGGGAGGTTTTTAAAAAATACTGAGGACAAATAATTGATCTTCCTAATTTACTTTTGTGGAAGGGGCAGTCATTTGTGAACCTGCTGTTGAGCATGCTTTATGTATTTCTCATGAAGATAGTCATCTCTGCTTCAGTGAAAATATTTTCATAGAATTGAATCACTGTATTTCACTTTTAAGGGTTATATTTTCAGAGAACTCTGAGCTGGGCCAGCTTTAGTTTTTTTACTTCCAGAATTGGGCAGGCTAGGGACTTCACCCTTGCTGTAGGTGTAAGTGCTGTTGGTGTTAGTTTACATTGTTTCATCATTATGGGATTTAAAAAGGTTTAGTCTTAATTTGGTTAAGAACCTATTAAAAATATACCACGAAATTTCAGAAATCACTGTGATGTTGCTGTTGGTGGTCGACCATATAAATATTCAAAATGGCCTTTTGGAAAGTTTCTAAGCAGTTGCTTAGTCTTTTAACTAGGGGATTGGCTTTTTACACTAGCTGCTTGTCTGCAAGCCTATGTTGCTTGTGTCTGTTGCACACTTTTAGGTTTCAGCAGTTTTTCGTGGCCTGAATTCCAGTACTGTGACCAGAATTGATCTGTGACTTAAATGCTTTTCCATTTGTGTCATAGTTGTGGGGTGATGATGAAGATCAGCTTGAAGAGCCGGCAGCTGTGCCTCTGGTGGCTCGCTTTTCACTTGGCTAGCATTTGCTAATCACATGGCTACCTTACTTGGATTCAGTCTGGAGCCTCTGTCGTAGAGTTTAACTTTGAGGAATCATCCAGTTATCTCCTGGGCAAACAAAGCTAAATTAGGGCCTTTCCAAGCAGGACAGAGAATTGTCACTTTTCTGCCTAAGTCTTAGATGAGATTCTTGGGATTTCTCCTTCAGATTTGCAATTTGCTGGCATTTAGGCTGAGAAATTGATCTACCTTTGACATAATTTGAGTACAATACAGACTCCTATTATGTTCTTGTAGGTTTATGACTTCTGTAGCTCTTTAGAGCCAAAGCTAGCAGTAGAGTAGGTCAGAATTACCTAAAGTTGTGTATAAAAAGGCTTAGGAGAGAGGACCACAGCCTTTGTATAGCTCAGTAAAGCACTTCCACATATGTTAGCACTTTGCATACAACAGTCCTGTGAGATGGGTAGGAAACCCCAAAAGGATGTCCCAGGTTATCTCGGGCTTCAAACTCAGGGCTCTGCTGCACACCTCCAGGGGTTTGAATCGGATGAAGTTTCAGACACAGATATCTGAGTAATGTGCCTAACTCCAGTTGAAAGTTCTGTCTTGGCTGCGTTCTGGAAAACACTGAAAGCTGGAGAAAAGATTTTGTTAATACTGAAAGACGTGAGAATCACCAATGTTATTACATAGAGAACATTTTATGAAGCAGGAAGTGAAATTTTTCTTGTCTTTTTGATTGTACACCTCAGAGGTAAATACCTCGTTTGACTAAAGTACCATAAATTGCATTACCACAGATCTGATATAAGTACTCAGCAGCATATGATAAAAATGACCATACCCTTTTTTTTTTTTTTTAACGTCACTGGTCTCTCCTACTCAGTGTCCTTTGTTAGATGATCCATAAACATTTTTACACTGATAACTATTACATTTATGTCTCCCACCCAGACTTCTGTATCTGTGCAATATTTCCATTTATATGTACATTTCAAATTTTTGCCAGAGCAGAACTACTGATTCTCACCCAGCCCCAGTTCAGTACACTCACCAGCTTTCTTTGTCTTAAAAATCTAGGCATTATCTTTGATTCTTCTTTTTCTCTTATACCCATATTCAACCCATTCCTAAGCCCACTAGTTCTCTTTCAGAAAATATCCTGAATCTGACTGCTTACTAGCTCCCCTGCTACAACACTGGTCTACCACACTATGACCTCTCAGCAGACCAAACTGGTCTGCTTACCCTCCTGTTTCTCCCCCAAAGTGGCCAGTATGCTCTTAACTTTTAAAGAGTAAATCAGAACATCCTTGATGCTTCAAATTCGTCAGTGATTTTCCCTTGCTACTGGAATAATAAAACTCAGATTCTTTACCATGTTGATGAGAAGCTGGCCCTTGCATATCTCTATGATGTCATCTTCCTTTTCTCTCATTCACTGTGCTCCAGCCACACTGACCCTTCCCTTAAACAGCCTATCTCAGGGCTTCTCGGCTCATTGTCAATTCTGCTAGGAACATTCTTTCACCAGATCTTCCTTATTCAGATCTCATCTCAAATGTTAACCTCCTCAGATAGACCTCTCCTGACCAACCTAGTTAAAGCAGCTATTCCAGTGGCTCTATTGTATTACCCTATTTTTAGCATCCAGTCCTAATTTTTGTTTACGTACAATTACGTGTCTTTCTGTATTAGTATGGTAGCTTCTAAAGGGCAGGAATGCTCTTTATTCACCACCATGTTTCTAGCTCCTGGTGCTTGGTAGACTAAGAACACAATATTATTACCTGAATTGTCAAACTGTAAACACTCCTTTTAAACATATTTGTTTGGTACGGCTACTGGATGAAGTAATTGCATATCTCTGCCACAGTAAACAGTCATGTAAATATCCCCATGTCACAGATTTGGAGGGGCCTTGAGAAGTGATTAAAATTAATATTGAACAGTGTTACGTCAACTATACTTAACTAAAATATTTGGCAGCTACCCTCTGATGTTTAGGAAGATACTGTCCATACATTAAAACTCTTAACATTTTTCAAGAACAATATAGGTTGAATAGCGAGAAGAGTGGGTGAAGCAGGAGCTTGAGGGAAGAGAAAGAAATTAAGAAAGCAGAACTCGGGTAACCTTCCATTGGTTTGCCTCCAGTGGCATTTCCTATGGAAGTTGACTCAGGTGTCTGCAAACATCTGTAATGTTGAGTAAACATCAAGATTTCATCTCTGGGCTGTTTGTAGTGTCAGTGCATATTTGTACATATGGACTATGTTTTTCTTGATTGAGGAAGTGTAGTGCCAGGTGTAGATCAAATGAGTACTTATTGAAAAAGTCTTTAATGGGATGTTTAAAGATTTTCAAACATTAAGGTAGAGAAAACAGTATAATGAACTGCTGTGTACCCATCACTCAACAAATATTAGCACATAGTCGATCTGGTTTCATCTATACACTCCTAGTCCTCTCTCCCCACCCCGACTCATTTTGAGGCAAATCTCAGGTATTATATCATTTCAGTTATGAATACCTCAATATGTATCTCTAAAACATTAGGACTCTTATTTTTAGCAATCACAATACCCATGACTTTTAAAAGAATAAAATATCACTAATATTAAATAGCCAGAAAGCATCTACATTTCCCCAGCTGTCTTGTAAATATCTTCATACGATAGCCAAAGTCCCTGACAATCCACTCTAAGAATTTGCACTTATTATTCATGCCCGTTGTGTGGCACAAACTCTAGACATCACTGATTTCCTCAAAAATTAAGGTATCCATTTACCTTTTAACCATTTCAGAATTGCGTATCTAGAATAAGTCACTCTAGATTTTATCAATCAGGGCATTTTTAGTATCAAATGAAAGAACCCTCTTTGTACCCTTTCTTTCTTCCCACCACAAACAAAATTGCATTTCAGAATAGCTTTTCATTCTTCATATAGTTGTAATGATAGATGTAGGAACCTAGGAAACATGCTATTGGCTCAGTAACTTCCTGCTTCAATCTCGCTTCCTGCCCTGGCAGAATTTTGCAAGGTGAAAACAAAAATATGAACTTGAAAGGGCCAAGAAAGGGCAGTAGTCCCCCCTTATCCTCGGTTTTGTTTTCTGCAGTTTCAGTTACCTGGGTCAACTACAGTCCAAAAATATTCAATTTCCCCAACCATCGATAGTCTGCTGCCAACATTCAACCATTGGTGTCATCATAACTTGATGATCCAGGATCACCTAAAGCAGATGATTCTTCCGATGTATTGTCAGGTCAGTAGAAGCCTAAGGCTACATCACAATGCCTACCCATTCATCTCACTTCATCTCATCACATAAGCCTTTTGTCATCTGACATCATCACAACAAAGGTGAATACCTACAATAAGATACTTTGAGAGAGCACGTTATTTTTATTACAGTGTATATTGTTGTAGTTGTTCGATTTTATTATTAGTTATTGTTGTTAATTTCTTACTGTGCCTAATTTATAAATTAAGCTTTATCATGGGTATGTATCTGTGTATAGGAAAAAACAGTATATATGTGGTTTGGTACTGTCTGGTTTCAGGCATCCACTAGAGGTCTTGGAAGGTATCCTCTGTGGATAAGGGGGGTCTGCTGTAGCAGCTGTAGTACTACTACTAGTAGTAGTGCTGTAGTAGAGCAGTTGCAGAAGTGATATTCACTCATTCATTTGTTCATTCACTAATTCAGTTTATTCCACAAATATTTATATTTATGTCAGACTCAGTTATAGGCATGAGAGAAACATCAGTGAACAAGAGACAAAAATGGTCAGTCTTTATAGGGAAGTCAGACAATAATTAATGCAACACAGTCAATTATGTGGTTTGTTAGAATGTGATAAGTGCTATAGAAAAAAAATGGATCAGGACGAGACGTGCTGGGGGTGAGAGGGTTATTATTTTAATTGGGATGATGAGGGTCAGCTTCATTGAGAAGGTGATATTTGAGCAAAGACTTGGAGGAGAGGAGGGAATGAACCATGTGGATATTGGGGGGAAGAGTATGCCAGAAAAAAGGAATAGGTAAGTACTGCTAAGGCCTGAGGAATGAGTGTGAGTATCACGTTAAAGGGATAATGAGGCAAGTTTGCCTGGGATTGTGGAGTCAGTGAAGTTGTTAGGGGGCCGGGTCATGTAGGTCTTATGGGGTGTTGAAGCGAATTTTTAGTAGAAGAAAGACTGGGCACTATTAGGGCATTTTGAGCAGAAGGGTGATAGGACTTTACATTTTGACTGGGTCATTTGGCTATTGTGACGAGAATAGATTTTAAGGGGGTGGGGAGGATAGAAAAAGCAAGATAAGTTAGGAGGTAATTGAAGCAGTCCAGGTGAGAGATGATGATGACCCTGAGTCAGATGGTAATAAATAGATTTCGGATATATTTTGATGAAATAATAAGCCGTGATATTAATATCGCCTAGATATGAGACACTTTGTATTATTTCTAATCTTTACCACAGGGCTTGAAAGTTTTCAAAGATGACAAAACTGAGGCCGAGAGGCAAAGCAAATTGTAGCAGTAGCAGTAGAGCTTAGGCATGTAGCTGCTACAATTTTCTATACTAATCAGACTTAGTCCTAACAGCAGAATCCTCTAGCTAATATTAGTAGGAAGGGCTTCACCAAGGCTATTCCAAACTTGCAGAATTTTTGGAGAAACTAGGCTGAGTTTCTAGGAACAACGCCCAGACCACACCTCAGATCCAACCATTCGCTGGAGCTGCATCCACAACATAGCCTCTGCCGTGGGTGGTGGAAACAGCCTCCATCACCACTGACTTCATAACCAGGCTGCCTTTGCTGCTTCCAGCCCAGAAAAATAGCTGCGGAGACCTTTACCATTTTCTCAGTAAATTCACTTCCAAAACAAAGTCTTGCATGTATATCTGATGAGTAAAATTTAATACACCTGTTGTATTAATTTCAAAATTTCAATTTCCTTTTAAAAAGTTATTTGATACGAGGGAGGTAGCATTTATACTTGAGGAATTATCAGTGAGGAGAGGGCGTTTGAAAGATCTGGGGTAGGGAATTGTTCACATCAGTTCACCCTCTGGCTCCCCAACATTGACACACATCCTTCTTCCATCCTTAAACCTCCAATCTGCCTAACACAACGTGACTATCCTTTATACCAAATATGCTACTCTCTCAAAAAAGGAAGCCCCAAATTTCAATTTATCACAGTCAGCTCTAAATTCAGGATTTCGGTGTGATACTCATTTTAATTTAAACATAATACCACCTTCATACCCTGTAAACTATGGATAAATTGTAAAATGAATCAACACAGGCTATGTAGAATAATTGGGGAAGGGAGAGGAGAAGCAAAAGAGAATCAGTATACATACTCATGCACATAACTCACCAAAGAAGGAGAAAAATAAGGCCTTAAAATAACAATGGGTGAATGGGATATTTACCCATTCCATGTTCCTTTTGCCCTCAGCCACAACGTTGTCTGGCTTTACCTGGTGGAGTGACCAAAATATTTATTCCTGAGGGATGTGAACTCGTGGCAACCCTCTACTTCTCCAAGGGTTGCTCCAGCCCTCTGAGGCTTTCCGCATTAAATGGGCAGTTTATAATTCCTAGCATTCCTTTCTGCCTGTCTCATGTGGCCCCAGTCCTGTTTTTGCTTATCACCCAGGATCATTTTCCTCAGCAAAATCGTAAATACTCTTTCCCCACCATCCCCATTTCATTTGCTTGTTGAATTGTGGTGCAAGAGACTGTCAGTCTCAACTGGTAAAAAGATTCCCCTGGTGGGAACATTTCTCTCTTGCACACTTGTTGTTTCACATCCATTGGCACTTCATACTTGTTGACTCCTCATTGAAGCCTAAGCTTCTCCAGGGTAGGTACATAGGTACATCTGTCATATGTAGAAATCTTAACCCTAATGTGACTTCTTTCATATTCAGTAAATGAATGCACCTCAGCTAAAGACGATGCACATCTTTCCCATCCTTGCATTCATTAATCTTTAAGAGATATACAGATAATCACTGAAGAGCTGGTAGCAGCAGGGGTCTCAGGAGAAAGGGATGAAAGATGACAGAGGACATAAAGAACTTTATGATCTCTCAACTAGTTCTGCCATCTTGGAGACAATTATATATATATTTACCCCTCATCGCTTTTAGATCCTAAACTCTCAAAGATTTATTTCTTGGAAGTAACAGAGAATCTATTTTTATACATTGGTCTAGATATTCCAATTTTGTTATATCTTTTAGCCCAGTGGAATTATTAGAGGATGTCAGGCATGTCCAATTTCCATTGATTTATTTCAAACACTTAACGGAGAATTACAAAATTTTGCATTGTTTTCTTTCTTGGGCTTATATGCTTTTGGTATTATTATGCCTACACAACAGTATATGAGCACACCTTCCATACCTGCAAGGTAACTCATTTGGCACATATGTACTGATGTATTCCAACTGTGCTACATGCTGGTAAACCACAGGCGCCATTTCTTTGGACATAGCCTGTACATCTAGAAAGGGATGTTAGTCTGGGCCAAATTTGACTCTATCTCCTGAGACTTAATTAGGAAGTCTTGTCATTCACCTAGAATACAGCAGGGGGCAGATGAAGTCCATCTTTCAAAATCATTTTTGACAGCCTAGCATTTCAGATGCAACGGATTAAAACTGTCATTTAGTTCAGCTTCGGAAGGGAACTAGAAACTCGTTTTGCATTTTCTTCATTTCTCATCCAATTTTAGGTACCCCTGCTATAGGGTCTGTGAAAAAGCCAAATTTTTCTGGAATAGTGAAGGAAGCTTGTTAAGTAAAGGAATTCTACTCTGAATGCTTTCAAATAGAGACTATTCAATGGATTTAACATTAATTTAATATTCTCTATAAATTTTTTATTTTCATTTAGGTGTTTGCTTAAATTAAACTGTAGCTGAGTTTTTATTGTTGTTTAGAAGATGAGTAAAAGAGACCATGAGGCTCATTAGCTAATCTTGTTCTTACTTCAGCAATAGTAGCCCCTCCTACATCCTCGGCCTTTCAGAATAAATAAGAAAAAATTTTAAAAATGTTGAAAAAGCAAATGTTGTGTGTGTGTATGTGACATATTGTTCAGGCCACGAGAAATGGCGTCAGACGTACAGGAGATAGGAAAGGACCAGGGATGTGGGGTGTTGCATTTTGGACAAAGACCTCAAGTGAATATTCTAATTTGAGACTTTTTAATGCTATTTTAGGTTTTCTGGGTGCTTTAAAGCAATAAGTAACCATTTGAAATATAAAGCTAGTACTGGAATTTCTTATGAAAAGGAAAATCTGAACTAGAGAGAAGAGAGTTACCTGAGTAGGCACATTTTGTCAACTAGTATTTTGTTGGCTTTTTTGTTAATCTATGTTTTTTCCTCAGCCCTCCTGTTCTATTATTCTCTGTGGGACAAACACAGAAAAATTGCATCAACTCTCTCTGGCTATGGCTTCCTAGAGAGCTAACGGTTTAGTAGATGTGGAAGGGGAGGAGACTAAATCAATTTCTAGTGAATCTAGAAGAGCCAATCACATCTTATTATTTTGTTGAATTATTTGTCTTCCCCATTAGATAGTAAGTTCCGTGGAATGGGGTCATGTTTATCTTGCTCACCATCGACCGTCTTGTGCCCATGACATTCTTCGTATACCAATGCTTTCAGCGCATTAAATAACCGTTTTCCCATCGGCCTTATGACAAAAAGACCAAAGAGATTAAGAAACATGCCATGAGTTGTTTGGGAAGTGTGTGTGTGTGTGTGTGTGTGTGTGTGTGTGTGTGTGTGTGTGAATCATCTGTCCCTGGTCCACCTATTAATATATTAAAATGCAGAGGTAATGGATAGAAATAGCTAAGGAACTTTGAAATGCCTTCACACTTGTCAATCCAATGTTGTTAATTCTTTGAATTAAAAGGACCCTACCCAGCTCCACCATCCAATTCAGGAATTCCATAATGTCCCTAAAGGGAAGTCACCCACATCTGGTTGGAGTGCTCACCAAATCTTGAGGCAGCCATTTTATTACTAGACAGCTCTCATTTCTTTTTCTCTCTTTTTTTAAAGGGTGGGGAGGCAGATGTTTAAAAAATATAGAAAAAGAAAGGAAATAATGTAATGGCTCCTGTATCCATTGACTAAGAATTAACAAGTACTAATATTTTGACCTTTTTTGCTTCAGCCATCCATTGTTGAGAAATAATTCTCCATGAGTCCTCATCTTTTTTGTACATCTGTGAGTGAACTACTGACTGTTCCTTATTCTGAACTATCTTTTCAAGGATGTTTATATAGTAAATGACTGTGTAAGATAGAGATAGTGGTTCCCTTCATAGTGAAGGGCAGGTTTCTTACAACCTTAGGAGATAGTGTGTCTCGCTCTGGAGCAAAGAGCAGGAATGCTTAATGACCATTATAAAACAATCAGGTTCCTTTACTTGAGGTTCCTCTTGTGTAATCCAACCACTACAGTGCAGGTATCATCTGGTCCTGTTCACATTGCCTTGTGGGAACTGAAGCTTAGGAAATTGGCACAAAAATTCTTATCTCTCACTACTGCTTTTGTTGTGAAAAATGAACTGTCTTTTGTCTCTGATCTAGGCGTTTCATGCCAGCATCCATGAAACTATGGCAGGTTATTATTTGAACTATGGTAGGCCATAGAAAAAAGGTGGAAAAGCACCCAAGTAATATTAATATCAAAACTTGATAACGATAGAAATAAAAGAAAACTAGACAATTTCACTTATGAATATGGAAGCTAAAACATTAAACAAAAATTGGTAAGCAAAATCCAGCAGAAAGTTATAAAAAGAAGTAAAGGAAATGAATACATGTTTATTTCAGGTATGTAAAGATTACTTTAAGATTTGTAAACTTATCAAAAAATTTCCTATGTTAGATTAAAAGAGAAGAAACTATATTATTATAACAGCAGATGGTAAAAGGCTTTTGATATAATCTAGCAACAGTTACTAGTAAAAACTCCATGTAAAATAGGGATAGAATAAAACTTTTTAAACATGATAATGACTATATCAAACTATGAAATAGTGAAACCACTTGAAAACCAGGAACAAATATCATTGACTACTATTACTGGTATTTAGTACTGTTTTGGAAGTTTTAAATAATGTAGGATTATATAACATGTAAAATGTTAGAGAAAAAACAAATTATTTTTCTTTTTTGTGGAAATATAAATATTCAGAATTTAGTGACTTTAAAAAACTGCTAGAATGAAGAAAAGAATTTAGTAAGGTGACTAAATATGATAAACAAAAAAGTCAATAACTTTTCTCTAAAGGAGCATATCCAGTTAGAAATAAAAATAAATTCTATTCCTAACATACACAAAAACTACAAAATGCTTTGGAATAAATCTAATGAGAGGGGTAGAAGACATATATAAAAAAAAAACCTATAAAATTATATTAAGGGACGGAAGGCCAGATTGAATAAATGGAGATACATACTATTTTTGTGCAACATAATATTTAATTTACAATGTCAATTCTCATTAATAATCTATATAACATACATATTTAATAAAATTTAATCAGAATAAAAGTGCTTATTTTGGGTGAGTGGCGGGGAATAGACAAAAAGATATTAATGTTCCTACAGAAGAATAAATGTCTGAGAGGAGTTAAGAAGGGTGACTTGCTTTACCAGGAGATAAAACTTAAAACAAATCTATGAAATTCAGACAGTAGGGAGTTGGTGCTCGAATAGACTGGTAGAAAGAAGAAGAGTCAGGGGTACACCCAAAAAAATAGAAACAAAATGAATGATAAAGTCATTTTTGATTTAGTAGGAAAAGGATGCTTTAAAAACATTGTACTGGTATATATGGGCATCCATTAAGACAAAAGTAAAGCCAGACCTTTAAGTCACATTTTTCTCAAAAATAAAGTACAAATGGATTAATACTATAAATCTAAAAGTGACATTAATAAAAGGATAATATTAATAAAAATTTGGCGTTTCAACTTTTTCTCTTATTCCTTTCCCATAACTATCACATAAAGCTAGAAGGCCAGGCATGGGGACTCAACAACCAGCCAAAGTATTTTTCTTTTCTTTGTAAGGCCCCAGGGGAAACCTGTGACAGAGAAGCAGTATGTGCCACAGAAAGATTAGGAACTTGAGACAGATAGACATGGAGCAGATTCTATTTGGCTCCGTATTAGCTGTGAGACTTGGAGTAAACTATTTCACTTCTTTAAATTTCAGTTTTCTCTTCAGTGAAATGAGTACAATAATTTTCAGAAGTCCTGAAAGGATTAAATTCACTCCTATCTTACAAAGGGGCCTAACTCAGTGCCTGACACATGCTCAGTATTCAATAAATGCTTATTTTCTTCCATCATGTTCAACTTCTGAGGATTTGAAAAAGAATACGATTTTCGATGTTTGTGAAGGCTATTATCGCACGCTCGGTGATTAAAAATAAAACCAGTGTAGAAATGCCTATTTCAGTTCTTTTGGTTCAAGCTTCTTCCAGAAACCTGAGAACTTTCAATACTGGCAAACCAAATTGATGATTCTGCCTCTTGCAAAAGAAAATCAATAAACATTAGCTCCTCCGAGGCAGACAAATTACAGGAACCACAAATTCCACAGTGTTTCATAATCTTATGACAAACACCATTCGAGTCACAGTTTCTGGATGAAGAATCCTTCTTACCAGGATTCGACTGGCCAGGCCCGAAGTTGGCTATGTTTCTTTCTCCTGGTTTCATCACTTGGCTCATGAGATTTGTTTGCACTTTTGCCTACTGTGAGCTTGGCCTTCTCCTGATTTGGTGGATTCCTAGCCCTTCAGAGCCAGCCAATCTCCACAGAGGGTCCTGGGAGGCCTCTTGGTCTGCCCACTAACTCTTGGCCCTCCACTCCAGCAGTAACACGCCAGGCTTTTTTTCTTTGGCTTATAGCTCAACCTCCTCTGCCCATCTGAGAGAAGCATCTTTAAGTCTCCTCAGGGGGGTACCATTCCCATCATCGGCTGTGGGATTCAGTGTCTGTCCTGGGCCGGAGAAGAGTCCTCTGACCTATCTCTGCCTCAGATAAGTGTTCATGCTTTAGCCCTTATGGGAGTGCTTTTCCTTCTCCCCGTAGGTAAGTGTGTACTTGTTAGTAAGAGACTGCCTTATTTTCCCAGTACCTGAATGAAAGATTATTTGTGTATACAGAACAGATATTCCAACCCCCACCCCATCTCCAGCTAAGCAAAGAGGGACTTATTATACTGTGTCAAGGACAACTCTCTCAGACATCCAAGCACAAGACACAAAGTTCAGCTAGACTGGAAATGCAGCTAGAATGTTGGGAACCGACATTGCCCTTTCTGGTTCTAAGGTCCAGATGACCTCTGTCATCTCTCTTTGGTGGCTTCTGGTGCTTGCAACAAACCAATGTGGCTGCCCCAGTCATGGGTCTACATAACATTTCAGTTCAATCATTAAATCATGATTTTTAAAAAAAATCTCTGTGGCAGTTCAGAAGATTGGAAGAGTCTGACTGATGGCCTGTCAGCCAATAGATTGACAGATTTAAGTCAGGTGTCAACTTCTGGTCCAATCAGCTTTGACCAGAAGGCTGGGTCAGGTAACAAGCATTGGCTGTGGGCCAGAATAGATCCTCTGAGAGGATGACTGGTTAGGCTAGGTCAGCTACCCAGAAAGTACCCAGGTACCAGCCCTAGCCCTTAATATTTAGATAAAGCCTGAATAGTTTACAAAACACTTTTATAGGCTCTATGTTATTTTCTTGCTTGCTTGATTAATTTGATCATTCAACAAACATTTAGTGACATACCCTATACCACGTACTGGAATAGGTATCACTGTAATAGGCCTCAATATGAATATGTTGTCCTCAAGGCAATCCTATTAGTAGTAGGGGTGCAGAGTTAACAAACAAGCAGCGAATGTGATGTAAGTGCATTGACGGAGGAAGTTGAGCTGCTATGGACATATAGGGAAGGATATAACTCAGGCTTGAGAGTGAAGGGAACAAGTCAGGAAGCTTATTCAGTGGCTTCATCATCTTTACACATCACAGAAATGAAGAGATTAGCAAGGCAGTTAAAATTGTCACCTGATTTGATTGCTGAGATAACTGAGTCTCAGAGAGGCTGGTGATTTGCCTGGCATTGCACAGCACCGGAATTGAGACCGGATCCAGATCCTATGACACCTGGTCCAGTGCTCACTCCTTTCACCTGAGGACCCCCTCCGCACCAGGTTTGCACTAGTGATGCATTGGGTAGGACACATAGCATCAGTGAGGTGCTTGGAGACTTGAAGATTTGACTTGGTCACCACCTCAACACCTGGTGTGACATTCTATAGATCCTGAGGCCTTCAAGGCTGAGGTGATGGGGTAGGATGGGAAATGGGAGATGAATGATGATGAAGAGGAGCTAGGAAACCTGTCATCACTTGGCCTGGGGCGGGGGAGGTTGGGGCTCAGGATTCTAGCTCATGTGACAGGGGATGTCTGACTCACAGGCAGCAGGGGTGGGGCACAGTGAGAAATCAGACCCTTGCAGTGCCTCTAGCAGGCCCATGTGTTAGGGAGGACATGAAGGACATGGGAGACCCTCTATCTGCTCATAGGTCCTCTCCTGAGGTGGAATGGTCAGTATTAGAAATCCCTGCCTATCTGCGCAGACCCTACTGGATGGCCGTGTCCAGATAGGTGACAGGGCCATCCTCGGGCAGTGACATAAATTTGGCTTGGGGAAGGGTTTTGAGAGGCAGTTGGGGCAGGTGAAGATTTCACTATTGTACCCCTTCACCCACCCACTTCCCTTATAATTGGCTTCCCTCTTGACCCATAATCTTCCTTTTTGCTGCCAAATAAGCAGCGAGGACTGTGCCATGTGGACGGTAATCACAGAGGATTACATGCAGTTTTCAGAGTGTGCCTTCAGTCCCTTTCCTGTTAATAGGATAAATGTAGTTTCCTTGAGATTCAGCTCACCTTATTTCTTACTCTTGCTTTCTTACTTACTCTTGAAGCATGGAGCCTTCCGGGTTCATTTCTGTTGTGGTAAAAATATAGAAGACACTTCTTTCCTGTAAGAAAACCAACACTGCGGACATGATGATCAGTGGCAGCTGAAGCCGAGCCTCAGAACTGGGGAGGCCACAGCACTGGTGACACCCCAAGAGGACACAATCCACTAGAGAACCACCACGTCTCAACACTCACCTCTGCTGTGGAATCCTGCAGACACCAGCTCTTTCTATATTTTAGAAAAACTGGAAATCTGAATTGAGAAAGTTCAGCCCCAAATTCCTTAAAAATACAGATAGAACAGACAAAAATATTTGAAGGCAGATCAGTTTATAACTTCTGAGCTACCTGATCTTTGAAAGACTCCTTCCCAGGCACTTCACCTCTGGGTATTCTTTCTCAAACCCAGAACCTCGGTCTATTCTGAGACATCAGACAACTCTAATCGAGGGATATTCTATGAAATGTCTGACCAGCACTCCTCAAAATTGTCCAGGTCATGATAAACAAGGGAAGACTGAATAACTGTCAGAGATCAGAGGAGACTAGGGAGACACGATGACTAAATGCCATGTGGGATCCTGGAACATTCATTTGTGGAAAAAATGGTGAAATCTGGATTCTGTCTGGAGTTTACTTGATGGTATTGTATCAGTGTTAATTTCCTAATTTTGACAAATGCAGCATGGTAATGAAAGATGTTAACATCAGTGGAAAGTGGGTGAAAGGTATATGAAAGGGAACTCTGGACTATATTTGCAACTTTTCTGTAAATCTAAAATTATTCCCAAATCAAAAGTTTATTAAAAAGAAAAAGTCCCTTCCAGGCCTGCGATAACCTCTGATTGTCAGGGTTCTGAGAATGAAGCCAGGTTTCCAATGTCAAAACAAATGTCCCGTTGGTGTCTTTCTCCCAACTTGGGAGGTGTGCTTAGCACAGAGTTGCTCACTACTGCCATTCTCTTTCAGATCAGATGGTACCATAGACTCCTGATACGGCCTATGGGTTAGCCCAGAAGCAGGCAGGTGGTCATGCCATTTTACTATACGAAATGGTGTCTCTCTCCCTCTTAGTTAGATAATGTCTATTGAGTGACCCCCCGCCCCCCACACACACTGTTGTCCTCCCACTCTATTTGCTCTACAGCAGCTGGAGGCAGAGTTTGAAATCCACAGGAGAGTTTCAGGTGCACTCCGAGGACTGGTATTTTGCCTAAGGACATGGTGGCGTGACCCATTAGCCAGGCTGTGCAGCTGGATCATTTTCCGAATGGCTTCTGGCTTTATGTAGTAAGATCTGAGAAGATCCCCTCTACTTTCTAAGAAAACATTCCCAGTGTCAGAAAAATTGGAGAGGCAGAGAAGACTGAAGTGAGCTATCAGAGTGAGGAAGGGGCCAGCATGGAAGTGAGAAGACTTTACAAATGTTTTCATTCATCTTTCCGGAGAAGTTAAGTTTCTCCAGATTTGTGGTTCCTCCAACGCCACAGGAATTGAATGTTCCCAGGCAATTATTCCTCCTTGCGAAGCTGAACCTCTCCTTTCAGGACCTAATCAAGTGACCACAAATCAAAGATAGCTTGGACTCATGCCACTAATAGCAGAGAAAGCCATTAGCTGAAGTCGTTTGAAAAAGGAAGTGGCTCAGATATCTCTGGTCTCACAAGAAAAGCTTCTGTAATGTCAGATTATGGTTACCAAATAAATGGCTTAGTGGACTGAGGCATCACATTTCTCATAATGAGAAGTTATTTATTGCACCACTGAACCAATACACTCTCCCTTGCTCACTTGCACAAGATAATATGAAGAGGCTTTTCAAGTTGAATTCAGTTTAAAAGGAAACGCAACACACATGCTCCCAGCTTGGGTTTAGCTCTGGTTGTGTAGGGAGGGAGTATAGATGGCTCCCTCTGTGGGTGGTCTGAGAATCTCTGCAAGGTTCTCCTTGCCCAGTCTCTAATGCTTGAAGTTGAACTCACAGAAATCATTCCTTTTATGTAAGGGCACTGTTTCCAAGAGAGTCTTTAACAAAATGTTAAGAACGTGTGCCAGTCACCATCTTTAACCTAAGAGAAGCCCCTCGTTCTTTGGGGAAGTACTTCTCACAGTTCGGTCCTCCTTCCTTGTGGTTCTGAGGGGCTGTCAATCCCAGAACTTCGTGCTCATGGCCATAGTGTAAGCATGTGTCTAATCCTCGGGCTACAGTGATTGGTTCAGGGATGGGCACATGATAGAATGCGAGCCAATCAGAGGACTTTCTGAGGACTGGTCTAAGCAAAGCTAGTGGTGAGGACGTCTTAATTCAGAAAGATTAGAAGGAGGGATGGATATCTAGGGTCCCAGAGGCTATATTTTCAGTCGCACAGAGAAAACTCATTTCTATTGGGGAGAATAAAGGCAAATAGAGGTAAGGAAGAGAGGAGAAACAGAGGGAGAGGGATCTTCACAGCACTGAGGCCCAATTCTAGGCACTGAGAATCCAGATACATGTGTGAATGCTCCAGTACCCTTCAAATAAAGCCTCGTCTTAATGAAGCTTGTTTATGTTGGGCTTCTACCAATTGCAAGAAAGAAGATTCTGACTAACACGCTCATCAATATGCCTGTCTTCTACAACTTTCCGTAAACACCATTCCTGGATGGGCAAGAGCAGGCTGCCTGATGGCACAACATAGCTAAGCTCTGACATGTCAGGTGCCTCTGGAATGGAAGGGAGCCGAGGAAGGAGAGTGAAATGAAACACCTTGGCCTAGCAGAAGCGAAAGTGGAGAGCACAAGTGTGGGCTGTCCTGTCTGGGTTTTCTCGGTTTGCTCATTGGGTTTTCTGGTAAGGTCCTTTCGAAGAAAAGGCTCTACAACTAAAATATTTTTGCATTCATTAGCTTACAAGGTCTTTTTCAGGCTCTCCAGCTCTAATGTTCTTTGTTATTTCTCTTTCTTAGTCACCTGGCTTCGGCTTGTGCCCGTTAGACGTCTAAGAGCATGCTGTGTTTGGGGAGGGACAGGCTCAGGCCGAGAGTGTGGAGGAGGGAGGGGAGGGAAATGGTCTCGCGGGTTGGAAACGGGACTAAGCTCCCACCAAGGCATTCACAGAAGCCTCCATTTCTCCTCACTTCTGCAGGCAACCTGCTGAGATAAGCCCGGAATAAGTCAGTCAGTCATGTCCAGTTTCCGCCTCAGCTGGCCATTCTCACTCTTTGATGCTTCGTCCCAGTCATAAGAGTATGTGTGGTGTGTGCAGGGTGGTCTGGGATTCTGACTCCTGGAACGAGCCCGGTGAGAGGGCATCTGCTTGCCAAGCACAGGTGCTCTGAGGCTGGAGAGAGCTGGAGAGCCTGCTGTGAGTGCGGCAGGATGTCAGGCCAGAGGGCAAGGCAGGAGGACAGAGGGAAAGCACATGGGAGTGGAGAATAATAAACTCCTTCATGGCTCTAAAGGCTCTTGGAGTCTGATTTTCAATTATAAATAATCCTGGGATTTGTTCAAAGCTCAACAACAGCCCCTAGTGCCCTACAGCTGGGTAGAGCAGCCCATGCGACGTCTTAGATCTCACGAGTGTGACCACCTCCCTAAGGCCTTTGCAGTGATGGAGGAGGGGTGTGAGAACACAACTGGAAGACATTTATTGAACCGAAATCAAAGTTACTACTACATATGTTTAGGGAGTTTTTGTGCAGGTGTGTTAACAAAGAATGCTGTGCTTTTGGCAGAGAACTTGAATTTATACATCCAACTGTTACTGGACCCCTCATGTGTGCCTACATACCAGTCCTGTGTGAGGCCATTGGGTGGAAGGGGGAAGCATAGAAAAGTAAGACATTGTCTCTGAGTTCTAGTTCAGTGGGAGAAGCGAACACAAGAGCAAGATAATGTGCTAGAATCCAGTCCTTGCTTCCATGCTCCAGGGAGGGCCCTGGCTCTCCAGAGTGATGAGGAGGACCTGGACGGGTGCGTTTACAATGGTTCTTACAAGAGCAGGAGGAGAACTGGGCAGGAAGACCAAATTCTGAGTCCTGGTGAGAAATCTCAGGAAAGCGAGAAGCTAAAAGTCCAGCACCCAGGAGCCAGGGGAAAGAGAGAATCCAGCCGACATGGAGCATCTGTTGAGAGGGCTGTGCCTGAGGGGTGGGATCTGTGCAAGGCCAGAGGGTCAGAGGGTGGAGCCTGAAGCAGCAGCCCAGATGCCAGAGGTTGTGTGTGTGTTTTTTTCTGTAAAACCTGCGGCTGGTAGTGGTTGGAAAGGAAGTGCCCCAAGACAGCTTGAGCAGCAGGAAGGCTGGGAGAGGGTGTGGTGGTCCCTGGGGAGAGGCCCTTCTCCCCTGCCATACCGCCACAGTCCCAATCTCCTTCGCTCCACAGCTAGCTATAGCCTGTGCCAAATAGTTTCACTTGAAAAGAAAAAGGAAGTACTTTTCAGGAAACACAGAGAACTCCCAGAAAACATTATGCGAAGAAAATGTCTGTCTAGAGTTTTAATATAGGTGGAGCGAAGGCAGAGATTTTGAAGGACTTAAAAATCATGAAATGGTACATGGTGTCCTTTTAACATCGCTTCACTGTGTTTTGGGAATGCTTTGTGCTCTAGGGGTGTAGGAGAGGGTAAAATTATCTCACTGTAATTTGAGAAAAAGTGTCAATTTTCTTCTCGTTCCCTGAAGAAGTGAAAATAATTGTGTGTGTGTGTGTGTGTGTGTGTGTGTGTGTGTGTGGTGCTGGCTAGAATATCAGATGACATGACATCTTATAAAAAAACCCTCTTGTTATATGTGTTATTCAATCAGTTGCCTTGGAAAAAATTGTTAAATCTTTTAAAATCAACATTTCTAAGCCTCAGAGCAAGGATTTTAGCAGAGCAGTTGGAAAAGAGATCACCTCTTTCTTAATTCAGTTCTAGCATTCTCTTCGTTTCTCCTTCCACGCTGTCTCTGTAGGAAGGGAGAAATTTTATCCAAGGGAGGCAAATTTAGGACAGTCCATCAGGACTCTCTCTTCTCCCCTAAATCCCACTTCTAACAATGCATTTCCCAAACTTTTAAAGTGTTGTGGATTTATTAGAAGCCAGATGTTCTCAAGAATAAAACACATGTCTACTGAAAGTCCCCAGACACCCAGGGCTGCTGGGTGGCAGTGGTGGTGTAGGATCTTGTCTAGCTGTTGAATGTGTGGGAGTGATGCCTAGCAGGGGAATCCAGGAGGGTGGGAATGGGGCCAAAATATGCAACAGCTGCAAAGAATGCTGGGAGCTTGGGCTCCACTGTCCCCCAAACCCTGGAGACAAACTTGCCTCTGGGAACCCTGGGATCATCACAGGAGGGTGTGAGTGCTAGAGAGCCTGGACAGGGACAAGTCGAAGAAGAGTGGGTCCCCGTGGATTTAGCGTGTTTCGGTGAAACCCCAGTTCATTGCCCAAGGCCTGAAGATGGAGAAAGTTCCTTCCATTCTGCTTTTCACTTTTAATTTCCTAAATAAGATGTCACCTCTCTGGGACCCATCTTCCTTGTATGATGAAGGAATCGAGCTAGATAATCTCTAAGGTCTTTTCAGTGCTACTTCCTGTGTAGGTCCAGCTAACTAATTTGTCGGACCCAGTGTAAAATGAAAATGCAAAGCTGTTGTTCAAAAATCAGGGAAAAAGTGCTATTAAAAGTATTAAAGGCTTTTTTTTCTTTCTCCTGTGGTATCACTCTCTCTTGTCCTGATGTTTTTTTATTTGCTATTTAATGTTCTAAGTAAAAAAAGTTAATATTTAATATTAACATGAATTTTACTATTCATCTTTATATTGTGCAATGGCAGTTTTAAATGATTAACTATAAGAACATTTAAGTTTTATGCATAATCATTGAAATTACACAATTCATATTTTATAATGTGCACGTGCATATGCATTTTGTTTTTACTAGGACAGTAGGAACACTGCACGCAATTAAGTCAGCTGTTTTCACTTTGCTTCTTGATATGCACACATTCTATCTAAACTCTGTACCTTTGGCTTCCTGGTGAGTAAGGAAGGACTGAGTGAAAGAAGAATTATGGATTGTCCTATTTTTCCCTTTCCTTAGGACCAGTTTCTACAAAAAGTAATAAAAAAGAAATCATTACAAGATTTTACACTATACAAAGAGGTTACATCAAGAAAGAAGGAAAGGAATTAGAAAAATGGATATCAAATGAAGCAGAACCTTCAAAAAAAAAAAAAAGTGTGGCAGTCTAGCTGACAAAAATGATGACGTTAAAATAACAGTAAGATACCACTACACACCTATTAGAATGGCCCAAATCCAAACACCAAATGCTAGTGAGGTGCAGAGCAACAGGAACTCTCATTCTTTGCTGATGGAAATGCAAAGCGGGTACAGTTTGGCAGTTTCTTACAAAACAAAAAATATTCCTATAGTACAATCCAGCAATTGCACTCCTTGGTACTTACACAAATGAGCTGAAAACTTACGTCCGTATGAAAACCTGCAACTAGATGTTATAATAGCTTTATTCATAATTGCCAAAACTTGGAAGCAACCAAGCTGTCCTTCGGTAGGTGAATGGTTAAATAAGTTGTGGTACATCTCAACAATAGAATATTATTCAGTGCTAAAAAGAAATGGACTATGAAGCCAAGAAAAAACATGGAGGAACCGTAAATGCATATTATTACTATGTGAAAGAAGCCAGTCTGAAAAGGTTCCTTACGGCATGATTCCAAGTAGATAATATTCTGGAAAAGGCAAAACGATGGAGACAGTAGAAAGATGAGTGATTGCTGGAACCTCGAGAAACGGGGGCAAGGGAGGAATGAATGGGTGGTGCACATAAAACTTTTCGTAGCAGTGAAACTGATCAGTATGATACTGTAGTGGTAGATACACGTCATCATTCCTTTGTCAAAACCTGTAGAATGTGAACTCTAATGTAAACTATGAACTTTGAGCGACAATGATGAGTCATTGTAGCTTCACTAATTGTGAATAAATGTACCATTCTGTTTTGGGATGTTGGTAGACAGGGAGGCTGTGTGTGTGGGGTTGGGGCAGTGGGAATATGGGAAGTCTCTGTACTTTCCACTCAGAGTTTTGCTATGGACCTAAAACTTCTCTAAAAACGACAGCATATTAAAAAAAATTATGACAAAACATTTTGGCACTATTTTAAAAAATAATCAAATGGAGAACCCAAAGCAGAGATGCAGAAGATCGGGGGAGATAGGCTGCAATAACAAAAGCTGCTGAAACGTAAACAAGTATAATAAAAATTACCAAAGAAGGTTCGAGGGAAGACGGAACATCTATATAGACTAAATACATTAGAAGAAATAGAGAAAGCTGCCAAACATCTATCATTTCCAAGAAACACACAAACTAGAACAAAAAAATAAAATAAAACCAAAAAACCCTATGATTGAAATTAGAGCTATATTGGAAAAACCACGAAGGAAAACAGGCACTGCTGAATATAGAGTGGAAGATATAAATAAAAAAGATCTGAGCAAGATGAAAAAAAAGGGCTTCGAAGGTTGAAGCACTTTCTGTGTAACCTAGAGAAGACTCCTCCATTTCCCCTTCTGTAAAATTAGTTTTGTCCTTCTATGAATTGACATATGAATTTTTAAAAAGTCTCATTAACTATAGTATCATCTTCAGCATATGAAGTACATAAAAAGTCATCTTTATTTAAAAAGACCAATCTTTTAAAAAGTAAAAATAAAAAGATTTTTAAAATGAAAATAAGTTAATATGTCTTTTTTTCTAAGTTTGAGAATTAAAAAAATAGTTGAGAGAAAATGATGGAAGATAGGGAAAGGAGATGCAACTTTTGCATAATTGAAGGGCCAAGAGACAAATCATCAGATTAATGGGACAATTGAGAAATTTATTGACATAATTTAATAAAACTTTCCTTAAATAAATGATTCGAATGTACTTAATAAAAAGTGAAGCTGGGTCACAGAGAAAATTGACTAAAATGGTCCACATGTAAAGACATCTTAATGAATATTCTGTAGTTCAAATATATATAAAGATACCTTTGAGTATTGTCTGAAGTGAATAATCAGAGCTTATGATTTTTTTTCTGCTAGGCATTTTGATATTCTTTTATATTAACCTCCTTGAATGTTTTTAAATTTTAGTTATGTTCTTATATATGTTATAGAATTGGGTGTTGTTTTGTTTTGTAATCTAGTTTAAAGAGCTCTAAAAAAATTGATACAAGATCTGTCATATTATATTATTATTATTATTACTGTTATTATCATTATTATTTTGGCCTCATTTTATTTTTTATTTTTATTTTTTTAACATTTTATTTTTTTAATTTTTTCTTCCTCCCCCATCCCCTCTCCCTTCTGGTAACCACTAGTCCATTGTCCATGTCCATGAGTCTCTGTTTATCCTGTTCATTTGTTGCTTTTAGGTTTATTTTTAAAAATTGCTTTTGTAAATGTTTTACTACGCAGAGTCTTTGTTGTGTTTGGTCATCTGGGCAATAAGATCATTTCACTTATAAGGAATAAATCGGGATGACCTTCAGTTTCTCCACAGCAACACTCAGTGCTAGAAAACAGTGGAACAATATAACTCTAAAATCCTTCTGGAAAGAAAATGGTACCTACAGAGTTTTCATCCAGTCAATCTTTCATCCAATTATAAAGGCAACCTCCCATTTTGAACATGCAAGACCTCAAGGAGTATAGTTCCAGAGCACTTCTTAAGGAATCTACTAGATAAAAAAATGTACATTCAATTGCAAGATGACAGGAAAATAAAGATATTGGTAGTGAGCACTGAATGAATCTATTGAACTGTAGAACATAGATCTAAGCAATTATGAACAGTAATCATATGAGTAATCCAGAAGATGATTCATTTGGATAATCCATAACATGCTTGTTTAATTTCTTTTAGATGTTGTCATAACAGAAACATAAAAGTTAAGCATTTTCTAGAGAATTGGGATCAATCCGTAGCTCTCCTGTTTGAGAAGTTCAGGCATAAGCAGCCAACATTTTGAGGCATGTGCTCTATTAACTAAAGATTGGTCTTTCATAAATATTGCCTTACAACTGTATGTTCAGGATATCATTCAATATGTGTTGTATATGAAATATTTCTACTATACAGACTTATTCCTTATGGATATGTGCTGAGGGAGGAAAAAAAATTAAATGAAAAGCAAAAATCTGTAGTTCTCAAGTTACGCCTAAATCAAATAAGTAAAAAAATCAGGATACTATTACTTGAATATTAAACAGTCCATTGATTTCCAAGGAACTTGCATTCCTATATTCAGTGTACTTTATCACCATGTAAAAAATTATTATCTATGGTATACCTTCTATTACTTTGTTTATTTATAAATTTGTAAATTTGATTTATTTTTTCTGTGACTATGTCTTATTTGTGAATATGTTTTCATGATACTTTGGAAGCTTCTTGGGAGCAAGGCTCAAGTCTTTTGATATTTTGAGTTTGAATCCCAGCTCTGCCACTTAGAAGCTTTGTGACCTTGGCGAAGTTTCTAAAACTTGCTAAACTTGTTTTTTTTTTTTTTCCTTTGATGACAATGGATGTGTAATATTACCTGCCTGAAGATTATATGAGACAATTCATATAAAGGTCTTAGCAAACTGCTTGGAATGTAGTATGTGTTCAATAAATATGAACTTGTATTATTATTGTTTTTTGTTGTCATCACTTTCTAGTGCTATCAGAATCTCTCATAGTCTGTCTGCAGGTGAGGACTAAATACTGTCATCCTGAAATAATGGGTTTATAGTGCATTTATTATTAGTCTTAGAGTAAAATTGTAATACAGTACATTTGCACAGCTCTTGGCAAGGTCGTTTATGCCTTACCACAATCTTATGAGGTGGATATTACTGGACCATGGGGATCAATGATTTGAAAAGCCAGGTGCAGAAGTTGAAGCCCAAATGTGCTGGAAATTAAAAACTCAGTTTAGCAAGAAACACAACCATATGCATAATCTATAAATCAGTCCTCATGTATGGGTGGCTGAAGCTGATATTTCTCAGAACAGGAATCCAGTGGGCTCAGCTGCAAAGAAAGCATTTCCTGTCACCTGCCAACAACCCTTCTAGGTGTAGTAAGTAAGGTAGCCTGGGCCAAAGACAGTGACCAGCCGAGGTGGTCACATGTGCTCTTGGCATTACCGAAGTGTGGGGGAACCACACTCAGGCTTCTGCTATGGTGAGCAGTGCCCTCTCTACAGACCCTTGGGGAAGGCCTGTACAAACCAGAAATTACAAATGAGCATCTGGTCTTCACACAGCCGCCAGGAAGTTGGTGCTTCTTCGTGGGTGAGAAGTAGTTTTTCAGAAAACAACTGGTGCCATCCTGGCTAAAGTCATCATTAGAATCCCCAGCAGCCAGTAGGTGTCTCAGAGCAGAAGCAGCCTATTTATTTTGCCTTTTTTAGATTGTTGGCCCAGGTCACCTAAAATAAAATATACCTATGAATATAGTTATTGAGAAATATATGGGATTTGGTGAAGAAAACAAGAAACTTTATTGAGGAACAGAAAAGATTTGAGTAAAGGGGTAGATATATTATGTTTCTGGATGGGAGGACTTGAAATTCTTGGTCTGTCAACACAGAGCACTCCAGAAAGCAGAGATCTTGGCCACTGTTAACTGCAACTGGGAAAACCTGGGCACAGTGAGAGACGTTGGGTCCTTGACTCACTCAGGGGAGGTCAGGTCCACGGCTCTGCTTCAAGAGCCTTTGCTAAGCATTCTTCCAGCAGAAGCTGCAGAAGGAGGCTGGCTGCAAATTCCCCACAAATGAGGACCCTGGCTCAGCCTTCTGGTGATAGGGAAGATCTGGGAAAATCAAGGGAGGAAGAATAATGATACCTAAGGGAACTTTCACTACATAGACCAGGGACTGGGGAAATCTGAAGTTCAGGGAAGCCATCAGTGAAGTAAGTTGGAAACTGTTTGCATTGCCAGGAACTTACTAACACAATGTGGCGAGGAGTTGCCAGGATCGGCCAGCCTGTTAGGCAGATATAATAGAAGAGAAAGTGCTTCCACTGCTCATCTCACAGCCAAACCACCAATCCTGGCAACTCCTCGCCTCGGAGGCAACAAACACACATTCATAGGAGTTGGCTCCTTTCTTCTGAATTCTACACCTTAAGCTAGAGAAGTCAGTCACGCGAGGCTGGCCTGCTGGGACCAGCTGGAAAATACATCCATGGCCACCGTAGAGATCGCTACCCTCCCTTCCCTCAGATCTCTCCTCCGTGTGCCGCATGTGTGAGTTCTGGGAATGCCTGTTAATGATATGACTGATAATTTCTTCTGCTTTGCTTCCAGGAATCTTTTTTTTTTTTTGGGTGGGGTAGGGTGGTGGTAGTGGTGTTGAAGCCATTGAACCAGGAGAGAAAAGTAATTTTTACCACTTTGGAGACACCTTGTGGATAATCCATCAAGAATGTCATAATAATATACAGTTAACAAACATTTCGAAGGCCAACAAATTGTCAGGCTTTCTGCCAGGTTTTGGAGACACTCTTTTATTCTTGGAGATAAAGAAGATTGGAGTTTTCTTTTTATTAACCACCAGAATGAAAGCTGTGGCCTAGGAATTTGATCCAAGGGAAGAAGTGTCAGAATAACTGGACTCTGCCAGGTGACCATAGAACAGTTGCCTATGGTCACTGAACCTCAGTATTCTAATCTGTAAATTTAGTGCTGGACCTAGATGACTTTGTCCCATCCACTTCTAACACCGGATGTTGGTGAGTCTGATTCATGAGTAACTGGAAGAGTCTTATTCCCATGTTCTCAGAAAAGCCTGGCCACCTGATTTTTCCTTTTATTATTATTATGTAATAGCTAATATATGCAAAAGAATGTGAATGTCATACAGGCAACGA
>NW_011888847.1:8861602-8885390 GCF_000151845.1 Pteropus vampyrus
TAGGTGTCTCAGAGCAGAAGCAGCCTATTTATTTTGCCTTTTTTAGATTGTTGGCCCAGGTCACCTAAAATAAAATATACCTATGAATATAGTTATTGAGAAATACATGGGATTTGGTGAAGAAAACAAGAAACTTTATTGAGGAACAGAAAAGATTTGAGTAAAGGGGTAGATATATTATGTTTCTGGATGGGAGGACTTGAAATTCTTGGTCTGTCAACACAGAGCACTCCAGAAAGCAGAGATCTTGGCCACTGTTAACTGCAACTGGGAAAACCTGGGCACAGTGAGAGACGTTGGGTCCTTGACTCACTCAGGGGAGGTCAGGTCCACGGCTCTGCTTCAAGAGCCTTTGCTAAGCATTCTTCCAGCAGAAGCTGCAGAAGGAGGCTGGCTGCAAATTCCCCACAAATGAGGACCCTGGCTCAGCCTTCTGGTGATAGGGAAGATCTGGGAAAATCAAGGGAGGAAGAATAATGATACCTAAGGGAACTTTCACTACATAGACCAGGGACTGGGGAAATCTGAAGTTCAGGGAAGCCATCAGTGAAGTAAGTTGGAAACTGTTTGCATTGCCAGGAACTTACTAACACAATGTGGCGAGGAGTTGCCAGGATCGGCCAGCCTGTTAGGCAGATATAATAGAAGAGAAAGTGCTTCCACTGCTCATCTCACAGCCAAACCACCAATCCTGGCAACTCCTCGCCTCGGAGGCAACAAACACACATTCATAGGAGTTGGCTCCTTTCTTCTGAATTCTACACCTTAAGCTAGAGAAGTCAGTCACGCGAGGCTGGCCTGCTGGGACCAGCTGGAAAATACATCCATGGCCACCGTAGAGATCGCTACCCTCCCTTCCCTCAGATCTCTCCTCCGTGTGCCGCATGTGTGAGTTCTGGGAATGCCTGTTAATGATATGACTGATAATTTCTTCTGCTTTGCTTCCAGGAATCTTTTTTTTTTTTTGGGTGGGGTAGGGTGGTGGTAGTGGTGTTGAAGCCATTGAACCAGGAGAGAAAAGTAATTTTTACCACTTTGGAGACACCTTGTGGATAATCCATCAAGAATGTCATAATAATATACAGTTAACAAACATTTCGAAGGCCAACAAATTGTCAGGCTTTCTGCCAGGTTTTGGAGACACTCTTTTATTCTTGGAGATAAAGAAGATTGGAGTTTTCTTTTTATTATCCACCAGAATGAAAGCTGTGGCCTAGGAATTTGATCCAAGGGAAGAAGTGTCAGAATAACTGGACTCTGCCAGGTGACCATAGAACAGTTGCCTATGGTCACTGAACCTCAGTATTCTAATCTGTAAATTTAGTGCTGGACCTAGATGACTTTGTCCCATCCACTTCTAACACCGGATGTTGGTGAGTCTGATTCATGAGTAACTGGAAGAGTCTTATTCCCGTGTTCTCAGAAAAGCCTGGCCACCTGATTTTTCCTTTTATTATTATTATGTAATAGCTAATATATGCAAAAGAATGTGAATGTCATACAGGCAACGACGAAACATAATAACAACAAGAATACCTGTGAGCCTTACTTAGAGAGCAAGGCCAATACCATTGCTTCAGCTGGTGGGTCCCTTTTCTACCCTGTGCCCTGCATACTTGTAGAAGTTGCTAGCATTCTGAATTTTATTTCTATAAACCTCTTGTTTTAAAGAATACGTTAGCACATATGTATACAGCATCAAATCATATATTACTTAATTTTGCTTGCTTTATCAAAATGGTGCTAAATATATCTAGTCTTCTTTTCGCTTGTTTTTTTTTTTCACTCAATAGTATGTTTCTAAGATTCGACCATGAGGCATGTAGTTTGTTTTTTTCACTACTGTATATAACACTTTCTGTGTGAGTATGAATAAAAGATTGTTTGTTCATTCTCAGATCACTTTGAACATGGGTTGTTTCCAGTTATTATTATGTTGTTATGAACATTCCTATGCACAGATGCAGGAGCAGATTCTGTAGGGTTTATATTTTGAAGTAGAAGTACATGCATCTTGGACATGTATGCAAGAGTTTCTCTAGGGAAGAATTGCTAGGCTATAAGTATGTGAATGCTCAACTTATTTTTTTACAAAGTGATTGTACCAATTTACACTCCTGCCAACAGACTAGAAAAATTCCAGTTGACTCACACCTTCACCTAGACTTTGACAGTGTAAGACTTCACGGTTTTTGCCAAACAATGGGTGAAAAGTAGTATCTCATTATTGTTTTAATTATTGTGTTTACTGATTACTAATGAGGTTGTATATTCTTGCATGTATGTCTGGGCCACTCATATTTCCTGCTCTGTGAACTTCCTGTTCCTATCTTTTGCCCATTTTTTTTTTCTACTGGGCTGTTTAGTTTTGTATTTATTCATTTATTTATTGGACTTTGATGACTTAAAAATAAATCCTTATTATGTGTGTTTGATTGGTATGCATACTGCAAGTACCTTCTCCTGGTGTGTGGCTTTCTGATCACAAAGGGGTCCACTGTGAGACGAAGTTCTTAATTTGAATATAGCCACCTTTATTATCTTTTCTTTCATAGTTTACGCTTTTGTGTTTTGTTTAAGAAACCTTTGTCACCTGAGGTCCTAAAGATATTCTTGTATTCTACCTTCAAAAATTTTAGAGTTTTGTCTTTTACATCTAAGTCTTAAATTCACCAGGATTTGATTTTTCTCTACAGTGCAAAGCAGGATCTAGTTAGTTTTTTTTTTCCTCCATTAAGATAACTGATTGGTACCACATCATTTATTAAAGATATTTTTCCTTAGTGCCTTGTCTGTCATATTTCAAGTACCCACCCCCTTTCTCTCTCTGTCTCTGTTTCTAGGTTCTGTAGTTTATTCTATTGGGCAATTTGTCTATATTAGTGCCAGTAAAACACTAAAGTCTTGATATTTCTCTTCAGCGATGCCTTGTTTATTCTTAGATCTTTTCTCCTCCGTATAAATTTGATAATTATTGGTCAGTTCCTCAATTCTCTTTGGCTTTTTATTGGAATTGGTTCCAATCTTTAGATTAGTTTGGGGAGAAGTGACATGTATCTGATATTTTCAAAAGATTATATTATGGTCCTTGAGTAGCTGGTGGTCTAGTGGAGAAGACAGACATAGACATTTTACTATAATACCACGTGGCAAATATTACAGAAACATAAAACACCAAGGAGGAGTTAGGGAAAGTGTTATAGAGAAGGTAACGTGTGAACATTCTCAATGAGTGAACAAAGATTCTATATTCTGGTCTCAGATGTAAAAAGTCTGTCTATCCCATTTTGTCAGAGCCCCTCAGGAGTTAACCACCAAGGCTTTCCTCATCGAAACCCAGGGATTGGGCTAGAATTGCTGTGAAGGCTGTACAGCTGAATCAGTCTGCCCTGGACTTAAATCCAGACCAGTGTGCACCATCCGTTTTTTTCTCTATATCTAAAATTGGGCATTAGCGCATGGCACATCTCCAAATATTATGTTCACCTCACGCCTGAAGTATTAGTTACCTTAGTAGGTCTAAACTGTTTTTTCCAGATTGACCTATTTAGAATCTCTTCAGTTTTTTTATGAAGCCAGTTTGTACCAATTATGCAAGTTCATCTTTCAGTAGCTTTGCCTCCAGGGTTTTATTCAATTCTGGACCAAGTTTTCCTGGTCATACTTCAGCAATCAATTAGTAAAGACTACTGAGTGCCTGTCATGGTGCTGGACACTTTTAGGGGATACAGAGTCGAGGGATTTGGAGTCAAGTAGACCTAGGTTTTAGTCTTGGCTCTGCCTTATTGGCTGGGTAACATTGGGCCAACTATTTAACCTTTCTGATTAAGTGGTTTTTCAGGTATGACATGGGATAATTCTGGGTTACAGATAATATATACAAAGAGTCTAGCAAGTGTAATCTTTTAATTAAAGGAGGAACAAGAAAACATTAATTCCGAAAATTGGAAGAGAAGACAATAACTTGCTTCCGAGATAATTTTTCCCTCAGTGGAGCATATGAAGTAATGGGAGCTAAGACACTCAGAGAGGACACGTGTTGAGAGAAAAGCACGTGCTTATATAGCCCAAAGAATCGCACTGACACTCTAGTTTGATCCAGAAAGGATTTAAGATATCATGTTACAATAGATAAGTTAGAACAAGGTAATGAAAAAGCAAAGCAAAATCAAGGGTTGGCTGTCGAGTGAAAGAGAGAGGGAGGAAGAGCAGAAAATGCTCAGCAGGGAGTCGGTTCTGCACACTTGCTTTAAGGGGCCACAAATTTGATGCTCAACTTTCCAGTGGCCACCACCAATAGCCATAATAACAACTATAGATAACTACAAAGAATGCCAAATCCAGGGACCAGATCAGCATAAAGAGGGGCTGGGTAAGGAAGGCTCCTTGAAAATGATATGAGGTTAGAGCCAGCTTTTGGAGTATGTTAGAGCTCTGTATTTCAGACAGAGGGAGCCACCTGAGCAAAATATATAGGGAGAGAAGAAAGAGGTTGTCCTAGGGGTGCTGGGATCTTTTCAGATAGTCTCAAGGTAGGGCAGAGAGACAACTGAGGTCTTCACATTTCACACAAAAAGGAGCCCTGACTGTCCCTAGGGAGAAAAATGACCTGATGAGAGTGGTATTTGGAGGAAATTATCTTGGCACCACACAGCTGCAATTTTCCCCTTTGCAAATTATAATTCATCATGGGCATTTAGGAAAACTCTGTCACGCATGTCTCTCCTGATGTGGTTCACATCTGGCTCTGCCATTGGCAATACAAAATATTTAGAAAATCTGTGCAGCATTAGTGTCTAATAACCTTTGCTTTAAACACAGTGAAGCAAACCACAAACTTAGAAATGGCCCATATCCCTCTGCAGTAATTTAGTCCAGGTTCCCTATGTGACTTAGGAAATCCTACTTTGTAGCATCTAGTAGTCTGGACAATAGCATGACTGTTGAAAACTAGGGAGGTTGAAATTAACTTTAGAAATAAGTGTAAACTTAGTGACTCTTACTTTCGGTTTGCTTTCCTTACATGCATAAAGTTTTGAGAGTCTAAAGTGAGTCTATATTTAAAAAGCATTCTGCATAAAATATTTATAGCACGATTAGCATGTTTTTTAAAGAAAGTTATACTTTTGTAGCACATGAGCATGGTGAGCAGTTGAAATATTTAGACGGAGAATTCAGGCTTGAATTTTGGCCGAATCCATTTTCTCTTTGTTTTATTTTGAGAGGCTAAGGAGCTTCTCAGTCCCTAGAAGAAACAAGGCCAATAGCTTCTTAGTCGTTCAAAGACAGAAACCTGAAGAATGTAGAAACACCAGGTACCACAGAGACTGAGCATCTGGGAGCAGAGAAAGATTTTAGGGAACATGAACTTTCTCAGCCCAAGATGCGCTCTTTTTTAACAAAACCATAGACATTCTCTGCTTAACCCCAGTTAGTTGTAATCCATGTGCAATTCATCCTCTGGGACAGCCGTCATCAGCCTCTGTGGGGAAAGCATGTCCTGAACCTTTGGTGGAGAAGAAGAAAAGGCAAGGTTTTAGGGCTTTTCCAGTCATGCATTCACATCATATAAGCCAAGTGGCTGTTTTTTCTTTGGCAGCCTTTCTCAGCTGACTCTTGTGAAGCAAGTTGAATTTGTTGAAAGGAATGATAAAGATGAACCACAGACCTGTCTTCCTTGGTTCACCCCTAACTCCCAGCTGGGAAAAGAACTTCATCTGCAAGAACTCCTGGGAGAGAGAGTCCTGGTGGGATTAGATTTTGGAATTCTTCCCTGTTTAGGTAGACCGTCCAAACTGGGCTGATCACTGGGACCCTAGGTGATTTCTTTACCTGTAGGGAAGTGAAAGTAAAATCTAAAAGGGATACAGAGAGCTAGAGTTTTGTGGTAAGTCAATTTTTCTTAATGAAATTTCATTCATTTACTTACTTAACAAACATTTATTGAGAGACTTGTGCCAGCTGCTGCACTCGGTGCTGGAGTTACTGGGGGATATACTGACAAATAAGATAAATCATGGCCCATGAATCAGTGATATGACATATGGCAGAATAGTAGTTCTTAAAGTGTGTACCAAATAATGACACCAGTTTCATGAAATTCTCTCTCCCCGACCAAAACAAAGAAACAAATAGAGGGGGATTTTTTTCTCAAACAAATTTGGGAAGTAGTGTATACTTTGGTTTGGAAACACATTGTACCATAGAATAACAAAAGCTTTGATATATTCTGCTATAAATAATTGTACCATTCTTTGTTCAATCCACTATTTACCAAAATTTAGCCATGGAAATCCAGTTACTAATATTTTGGAAATTAATTTTCTGTGAGATACTCTTTGGAAAACACTGTGGTGGAGGCAACTCAGTGGAAATTAATGTGTCAAAACTCTCATTTTTACTTTATATGTGTGTGTGTGTGTGTGTGTGTATGTGTATATATGTATATATATTATGTATATATACATATATATACATACATATATATATGTAGTTGGATTCTATCTGCTAAAATTTTGTTGGGATTTTTTTTTTTTTGCATCTATGTTCCTGAGCAATATTGATCTAAGTTTTTCTTTTCTTTCTTTCTTTTTTTAATGTTCTTAATCTGGTTTTGCTATTAAGGTAATACTGGCTTCATAGAATAAGTTAAAACATGTTTACTCTGCTTCTATTTTTTGGGAGAGTATATAGGGAGATGGTATCATTTCTTACTTAATATTTGGTACAATTCATCAGTGAAACCATCTGGGCCTGGCAAATTCTTTTTTGAAGGTTATTAACCATTGCTTAAATTTCTTTAATAGATGTAAGCCTATTTATATGTACTATTTCTCTGAGTGTGAGTTTTGGAAGTTTTTGTCTTTCAAAGAAATGGTCCATTTCAACTAAGTTATCATGGTAAACAGTGAATTTGAAAATGGTGGAGAAAGTGTATGGCCCACAAAGATTTTACAAGAAGAGTTTACTGCTGTTGCTCTAGAATATCTTTAGATGATTATGATCACACGGCTTCAGTGTCGATGCTTATGTTTACGATCATGAGGTCAGATAAAGATTTCAAACATAGTTTGAAAGTGAAAAGTGGAGTGAATTGAGTAATCACATGGGAAATTTGAGAACAAATCATGCAACATGAAAATGCAAAATAACTGCCCTGAGGCAGACAGACTGTATTCACGTTGGGTGCCCGCACAGTGTGGTATCCTGTCTGTATATGTACTGTAGCTCAATAACGAGGACTGTAGTAGTCATGGCAATAAGAAGCTTTTCTATTTCTAATTTTTGTCCCAGAAATAATGAAGTTAGCTATCTATTTCATGCTGCTTCCAGTAATATCACACTGCTACTCTATGACTGAAGATAGACATCTTCATATAATTAGCAGGTGATACCTTATTAAAATCGGCACTGGAGAATTGCCTGCTGGCAGAGTTTTAGTTAAGTATGATATAAACACCCTAAACCAGCAAACAAAGCTGTGCCTTAGTCATACCATTTTGTTTGGTATTCTTCCGTGTGATCTAGGCAGGCATTCCAGACTGTCCCTCTCAGGAGTCCCTCCACTTTATAGGCCTGTGAATCCCTGGGTATTCTTTACCATTTTGCCTGCTCCTGTCTTGAGGCCATGAGTGATACCTGGATGAGCTCTGCTAGTGCCCTCCCCTTCACTCTAACCAAGAGCCTGTCCCTGAACAAGTCTCTATTCTAGGCTCTCTCTTCCCTCTTGCTGAGATTCTTCTTGGTGTCCTTTCTTGCCTGAGGACCTCTGTTAAAACTCATTATATTACACAGAATCTAATAGCATTGATCTTCTTAAGGGAAAATATGCAGGCCTTGGTCCCATTCTTCTTTAGAAGCATCTTGAGCCCCGTTAAGGAATGAAGGAAATTAAGGAAGGAAATCCCATATCCTTCTTCCTGAGTTCTGTACCAAGCAGTGGGTGTTGGGAACAGCAGTCTTTGTTAAGCCACAAAAATGTCTTGTGATGTTCTTCACCCAGGACAACAGACACTCCTAGGAGTTCACCGACTATGGATAAACCCTGGATAGGACTCTGGGTATTGGATGAAGTCAGAGGTAGTGCAAACGTTCTACTCACACCTTTTATATGAACAGAAACTAGGAGAAGCCGGTCATGCATTTCTGGTTCCTCTGTGGGATAATAGAATGCCTAATGATACAGTTTGAAGCCTTTTTCTGTTTTTGTTTTTGTTTTTTAAGAGCATAGAGTGCTCTAAGGCAACATTCATTTCTGTATCTTTTTTGCATTTTTATTGAGATACAATTCACATACCATACAATTCACTCAATTTAAGTGTACAATTCAATGATTTCAGTTAATTCACAGAGTTGTGCAACCATCAGCCACAATCAACATTTCAACAACTCAAAAAGAAATCCCATTCCCGCTAGATATCATCTTCCAATCTCCCCAGTCCGCTCTGCCCTGAGCCAACCTACTTGTGTCTCTTTCTATATTTGCTTATTCTGGGTAATAAATGGAATCATATAATATGTGCTTTTTTGTGTGTGTGATTGGTCTCTTTCACTTAGCATATTGTTTTTAAGGTTCTTTATGTTATAGTATGTGTCAGTACTGTATTCCTTATTTTTGGCCAAATAAAAATCCATTGAATGAATATACTACATTTTGTTTATATCAGTTGATAGACATTTGACTTGTTTCCACCTTTTGGCTATTATTAATTATGTCACTATGAACGTTCATGTACAAGTTTTTGTGTAGATGTGTTTTCATTCCTCTTGGTTATGTATCTGGAAGAAAATGCTGGGTCAAATGAATGGTCTATGTTTAAATTTTTGAGGAACTGCCGGGCTGTTTTTCAAAGTGGCTGCACTATTTCATATTTTTTCCTCACCATTTTCCATTTTCCATCCTCACCGACACTTGTTATTATTTAACTTTTTGGTTACAGTCTTTCTAGTGGGTGTAAGGTGGTATCTTATTGTTGTTTTGATTTGTGTTTTTCTAATGCCTATTGATGCTGAGCATCTTTTCATGTGCTTATTGGCCACTCATATATCACATATTTTTGAAGAACTATCTATATCTATTTTTTGCCAATTTTGAAATGGGTTATTTGTCTTTTTTATTATTGAGTTGTAAGAATTCTTTATATATTATGGATATAAATCCTTTATCAGATATGTGATTTGCAAATATTTTTCCTCATTCTGTGGCTGGTCTTTTGACTTTCTTGATAGTGTTCTTTGAAGCACAAAACATTTAAATTTTGTTGAAGTCCAACTTATCTATTTTTTTTCCTTTGAGTGCTGGTATCATATCTAAGAACCCATTATTAAATTCAAGGTCACGAATATTTACCCCTACGTTTTGTTCTAAGAGTTTTATAGGTATTTAATCCATTTTGAGTTAGTTTTTGTATATGGCATGAGGTGAGAGTCCAACTTCATTCTTTTGCATATGGCTATTCATTTGCCCAAGTATCATTTTGTTAAAGACTGTTATTTCCCCAATGGCCTTGGTATCCTTGTTGAAAGTCAATTGACCATAGATACATGGATTTAATTCTGGGCTGTCAATTCTATTTCATTGATCAATATTTCTATCCTTCTACCAATAACACACTGTGCTGATTATTGTTGGTTGTAAGTTTTAAACTCAGAGTGTGTGAGTCCTCCAAATTTGTTTTTTTTTTCCCCCAAGATTGTTTTGGCTCTTCTGGGTGCCTTGCATTTCCATATGAATTTTAGTATTTGGCTGGTTAATTGATACAAAGAAGCCAACCGGGATTCTGGTAGAGATTGCATTGAATCTGTAGATCATTTTGGGGAGTATTAGCATCTTAACGATATTAAGTCTTCTAGTCCATAAACAATTGTTTTCTCATTCTTTTAGATCTTCCTTAAATTCTTTCAATAATGTTTCGTAGTTTCCAGAATATAAGTTCCCTTGCTGAGCACTCGACATGCATGAGACATATCAGAGGTATAGTTCCTCAACCACATGGCCTTCCTCCCCAACCCCCACTGTCTGGAGAACACAGACCATAATTTAATTCCAATTTTCTTCTCTTCGCACAAAGGAGGTGCTCAGTACGGAGTCCATGAATAAATAAACTAAGGAGCAAAAAAGTTCCTCACTTAGCTTTTTGTTTCCTTGAAACAAGAGCAGGGACGGCTCCATAGAGTAGTGGTTAGCATGTCTGCTTTACACGCAGAAAGTCCTGAGTTCGTGCCCCAGGTGGAGCCACAGCCCATACCCTGGGTGCGCCAGGCTCCAGATGCACGCTGCGAGTGTGTGGGAAGTGACTCCCCTCCTTCAGAGATCCAATTCTTAAGGAGAAATGGCAACATCCATAGGTCAGGGGCGGAAGTGTCAGGGTGGGGGAGAGAATTAAAGAGGGTGGAAAAAAAAAGAAATAAGAGCAGCAGCAGGATTCTTTTCAGTCCATTAACAATCATGTTGCACAAAGCAGATGCTGGTTCAGAGCAGATGTGCTGCTGATACATGTGCTGCTTCTGGAATCCTTCACTTTGACAGAAAAATGAGTCCTCATTTACACGCACAATCTTTCCCTGAAAGGAGCCACCTCTGCAAGAGTCTCCAAATAAGGAAGGAAGGTTGCCCTTGAACCTCTGGCTTTGACGATCCCGCACAGTTCTGCACGCACAGTCCTGCTGGCTGGGCGGTGCTGGGTTAGCACCAAGAAGGTCTCTGGATTCTGTGGCATGCAGACTCACAGTTATGTAATCAGCTCAAACTGTGAAGCCTCTTAGGAAATGCGTGTGGGGTTTGCAGAGTCAGCCAGAAGCACAACCAGAGCTTTTGTCTTCAGTCTCCCGCCAAACCTTCACCTTCCTCTGGCCAGTCCACTTCCATCTTAGGTTCCCAAGTCATTTGTCTCTGACCACCAAACCTCACCCTCGAGGCCCATTCTAAACCTATCTGAACTCTCGTCCCTGAGTAAGGCCCCCAGAGAGGATTTGCCCCATTTCCTTCGAAACGTTCAAAACCAATTAAACAAATGGAAGAAATTTTAATAAAGTATTGACTGTTCTTGTAATAAAGGATAAGGGGAAAAAAATGTATTCTTCTTCCAACCATCCGAAAACACGGTTCCTGGTTCCTTATCGCCAAACAAGCAGTAACTGAGGTGAAACCTATCGATTATTGGGAATTAATCTTAAGATGCGGTGAAGCTCTATGTGGATGGTACAAAAAGCACCCTCTCTGGGTGCCAGCCTCAGCTCAGTGCCTGTGAGACCCTAGACAAGTTAAAGTGAATTAAATTCATTAACCTGCTGAGCCATCAGTTCCTCATTCTTAGACCAGGAAAATACTTACCTCATCTGTCTTCTGTCCGGATTATATGAACTCACATACGGACAGTACTGGTACATGGTAAACATTCAGTAAATACTAGTTTCTTTCCCTTTTCCATGAAGGAGGTATTAAGGAAGACAAAGAAATTGTAACTCAGGTTCAAGTGCAGGTAGAAGTGAGGACAAATGTTTATGGAGTTCCCACTGAGTTCAGGAGCCCAGGGTCTGGGGAAGATGCAGACAAGCACACAGGCAATTAGAGATAGGGTGGTGGGGACTGTAATAAGAGTAAGATCAGGCTCTTGTGAGCTCACGGGAGGGACACCTACTCTTGGGGATATAGGGAATGGAAGGTTACTGGAGGCAGTTCCCTATAAGCTTAGGTTAGAAGATTAATAGGAATGACCTGGGCAAAGTGTATGAGACAGTATTCTGAATAGAGGAAACAAGTAAATGTGAAGACCTGGAAGCAAAAAATCCTTGTGCATTAATGGTCTGTTGGTAATAAAAATAATAATAGCAGCAGCATTGGTTGTGGACCTACTATGTCCTAAGCACTCTGCGAAATACTGTATGTGCATTGTTTCATTAATCCTCACGACTCTTTGAGCAACATGTTGTTAGTTTTACAAACAAGAAAGCTGAGACTCGGAATGATGAAGGAGTCTTTATAAGATCACAGAGCTGGCAAGTGATGGGAGAGGTTTTGATCAAGACTCTTCAGGTCCTAGAGCCAGCGCTCACTCTTAACCACAGACAGAGCTGCTCTTAGTAATTGGCTATGACTGAAGAAGAGCTCTCTTAAATGTTAGGGGGGCCATTGCTCTAGGTAAGCCTGTTAAATCAACATTTAGGTGAACAGACAGATCCATGTGGCCACTCTCATTCTGCCCTTTCCCTCAACTTGGCCACCTTGCTGATGCCCCTTAGGTCTGTGCATATCACTCCCATGATCGACTAAACAACCACTCTCAAGAACACTTCCTGTTAAAGGTATGTTGGGGAGGGACACACCTCACAGAGCGAGGCTTGCACAGCTCTTGGGGGCTCTAGACACACCGATGACCAGGCAAACGGTACCCTCCAGGGCTTTGCAAAGGTAGCCTTGTGAAAGTCAGATGCTATGATATGCTAGGATTCATTGAGAAAGTGAGTCATTGACTGGGTTTTGGAACTCACCTGCTTTTCAAATAGTTTTGTAGAAATTTCTTTCTTGACACTGAGTTTAGCCCAATTCAAGGCATAGTAATGGAGTTAGGTGAAAATGGAATATGGAGATGCTAGAGAGATAGATAATTGTCATAATTCAAGTAAAAATATTTTCACGTCTTCCAATAAGTACACTTGACAAACTTACAAAACAATTGATCTTATAGGGTTCCATTTATCCGGACGTGTTTCACTGTAAATTACCTACCATTATCTGAAAAAATAACTCCCCATTATGAGCACATGAAAAGACACTCATTGCTAGCCATCAGGGAAATGCAAATCAAAATCACAAAGAGATACTACTTTGCACCCACTAGAATGGCTATAATAAAAAAGGGAAATAATCATAAGTGTTGGCAAGGATGTGGAGAGATTAGGACCCTTATTCACTGCTGATAGGAATGTGAATTGGTACAGCCACTTTGGGAAACAGTCCTCAAAAGGTTAAAGATAGAGTTACTATATGACCTAGCAGTTATATTCCTAGGCATATATCCAAGAGAAATGAAAATACATGTCCGCAATCAACAAAAATAAAAACTTATACATGTTTTAATGTTCAATAATGCTCATAGCAGCAGTATTCATAATAACCAACCAAAACATGGAAACAATTCAAGTGTCCTTTAACTGATGAATGAGTGTATATCCATACAATAGAGTATCATTCTGCAATAAAAAAAAAAGTGAAGTAGTGATGAACCTTAAAAACATGCTAAGTGATAAAAGCTAGTTGCAAAGGGACATATATCGTATGATTCCATTTATATGAAATGTTCAGAAAAAGCAAAGCTATGCAGACAGAAAGTATATTGGTGGTTGCCTAGGGCTGCATGTGGGGTGGGGAGAAATAGGGAGGGGCTGCTAGCGAGTACAGGGCTTCTTTTTGGGGTGATGAAAATGTTCTAATATTGACTGTGGTGACGGTTGTAAAACTCTGAATATACTAAAACTGTTGAGTGGCACTCTTCCAACAGGTGAATTATATGATGTGTGAATTATAGCTTAATAGTGTTATTTAAAAAACAATCATTATGAGCAGTAACCCCCACAACACAGTGATGGGGTGTCATGAACTTATCAGCATATTTTTTTCTCTCTATTCCATGGGGCAGGTGGAATAAGGGAGTCATGTTTACTAGATGAGAAAGCCAGACACAGTGAAACCATGAAGCTTCCCCAAGCTCGTGTAACTTTCAGAAGGTCCATTAGGCACCCAAATCTTCTGGCAACCAGTTCTAGACACAGTTGACAGACCTGTGGTCTTCAAGCTGTGTTCTACAGAGCCTTTTCAGGAGATACCTGTGGGTGGGGACAATGGGGTTGGGATGAGCTTGAAAAGTAGAGTTGCTGACCGGGCGAGCTCTGGTCTCCTACTTGATTTGAATCAAAGCACTTCTGGATTTAAATCGACATATTGGGCTCATGTATATGCTTTCTTTGAAAAAAAGAGGGGGTGGGGAGATTTCACTGCCAAAATTCATTGCCATTAGATTTATGGTTCTCAGATTGTAAAGACAGTGAACAGAACACTTCACTCGACCCAGCACCCAAAGCACTGATGTATCTTAAGAAAAATGTGCATATTTTAAACAAAAGGTGATAACTTGGGCTGCCAAGATCTTGTTGCTTTGGTGTTGATTCTTTGCAGAGGAATGCAATTACAAGGTATCTGTTTACAACCCTAATTGCCAATGAACAAATGAGAAATCTTACCCTTGGCCAAAATATATTCTGTTGCTAGAAAACAATACAGTATATATGAAATTATCAGAAAACACTGTCACTTAATATCAATATTATACAAGATGTCCTTGTCCCCAGAAATGCTCCCATCCTCATTCAAGACTGTCTTTAGAAGCAAAAGTTGTTTCCCAACCTAATCTAGGTTTGCTCTCAATTTGTCTTAACAAGGAATGACATAAATTTACCAGACAAAGGAGTTTCTGTTTTCCTTCTCTGTGTTTAATCTGCACGGATAGAAAACTATAAATATCAGAAGTGGTTGTTGCTGGCTGGCATTGAAGGGGCCCTGTTCGTTAAGAGCCATGGTTCGCTGGTTTCTTGTGTGTCTTCCAAGGGCCAAGAGGCTGCTTGCCCATCATCACTATGAGGTCTGGAGAACAAAAGCCGGGAGCCCAGGAGCCTGAGTTGAAGGATAATGCGACCTTCGACCTCCACTTGCAAGGCCTGGAGGGAAAGAGGCAAAGTCAGGCTCCAGTAATGTTTAATGACAGATCTTGTTAGGGTTAAAAAAACAGCTCTGGCATCCTGCTGGGACTTTATCTGGGGAGGTGCTCAGAGGGCCTTCAGCAGCAGCCACCAGGCCCCATGCACAGCTGCACCAGATGCCTGCTTGAGCGATCTTTCTGAGTTTGCTCCTGCCGAGACCCTCACATGTGCCGCACTGAGTCAGTAGCTCTACACGGAAATATACAAACAAACTTCGGATTGAGAGAATCATGCCATGAACAGAAGCGCTTCATTATCTTCACTTCTGAATCATTCCTACCTGGCGTCATGTGTGTTTTCGGCACATGATGAATAAATAACAAAGATTAGTTTTATTTATGCCAAAAAAGAAAGAAAGAGAGAGACACACACACACGTAACCTCGACATCTCCAGATTTAGCACCATGGTGCTCACTAATCTTTGCAGGAATCTGGCATTGTACTGAGGCACGGATCGGAGCACCCCGGGACCTGGCATCTGCTCCCCGCGGCAGCACCGCCCCTCTCGACTGGTCCTTGAGTGCAGTGACTCTTTGGAAATAAAGATAGCACTATGGAAATGAAGATAAAGGAAGGGGTAAAACCCCAGTAAAAGTTGAAAATATGGTGAGGAGAACTGAAGATGTGTACAGGGAATACGTGATTGTAGGGAAGATATGATATGGAAGAAAGACTGTGCCAGGGTGTCCATTTTCTGGTATTTGAGGATTCCTGAAGGTTTAGATACATTATTTTCAAATATCAAGGGTCTGCTATAAGAGTATGACATATTACAAACACTTTTTATTTTGAGACAATTATAGATTCGCATGTACTTGTAAGAAATAATATTGTAAGATCCCCTGTGTCCTTCACCCAGTTTCTCCCAAAGATACATCTTGAAAACAATAACGCCATCCTATAATCGTGATATTGACCTTGGTACGGTCAAGATTCGGAACATTTCCATCACCACAAGGATCCTGCACGTTGCCCTTTTATAGCTACACCCTCCTCCCTCTCACCCTCACCCTCTCCTTAATCCTTGGCAACCACTAATTTGTTCTTCATTTCTGTAATTTCTTCATTTTAAGAATGGTATATAAATGCCATCATACAGTATATAATCTTTTCCCACTGAGCATAATTTTCTGGCGATTCATCCAGGTTGTTTTGTGTATCAATAGTTCATTCTTTTTTACTGAGGAGTAGTATTCTGTCAAATGGATGTGCCATACTTTTTGTTTGTTTGTTTGTTTTTTAAGTAGTCATCCATTGAAGGACATCTGAGTCGTTGCCAATTTTTGGCGATTATGAATGAAACTGCTATACATATTTGCGTACAGGCTTCTTTATGAACATAAGTCTTTATTCCTCTAGAATAAATGCCCAATAGTAGAATTGCTGAGTTGTATGATTACACCATTATAAGAAAACTACATTTTTAAAAGACATTATTTTATAAGAAAACTGAATGTTTAGTTTTTAAAGAAACTGTCAAATTGCGTTCCAGAGTGGAAGTACTATTTATATTTCCATCAGCAATGTATGAGTGATCCAGTTTCTCTACGTGCTCACCAGCATTTGGCATAATCACTATTTTTTATTTTAGCCATTCTGGTAGGTGTGTAGTAACATCTCATATGTGGTTTACTTTCAGCCTGCCTATATAATGTTTGAAGTGAATTTCTTGTACACATAATACAGTCGGATCGTGGTTTTTAAAAATCTATTCTACTAATCTCTGTCTTTTAATTAGTGCATTCGGACTTTTTACATTTTATGGAATTATTGACATATTAGGGTTTAAGTCTGCCATTTTACTTTTTGTTTTCTGTTTGTTCTCTCTGTTTTTTATTTGTTTGCTTTCATTTTCCTACCTTTTGTGAGTTACTTAAACATTTTAAAGACTTCCACATTGATTTACCTATAGTGTTTTTAAGCGTGTCTCTGCATAACCTTTTTAGTGATTTCTCTAGGCATTGCATCATATAGACATAACATCACAGTCTACTGATGTCATTTTGCCAGTTTGAGTGAAGTACACAAAACTTACCTCGTCATTTATATCTCTTTACCTTTACTTATTTTTAATTGTCTAAAAATGTTTTCTTTATGTGCCTTTAAAACCTCATCAGTGGTATAATTTTTTCTTCAAATATCAAACATAATTTAGAAATCTCAAAAGAAGAAAGAAAGACTATTGTATTTACCCTCATTTTTGCTTACGGAGTTCTTTCTGTCTTCCTGATGTTCCAAGTTCCCTTCTTTTTCATTCCCTTCTATTTAGAAAACTTCCTTTAGCCCTTTTAGGGTAGGTGTCTCAAAATGGCCCCATCCCAAGTTCTAACTACTAAATCTAGCAGCCTTTACTCACACTTCTCAAACTATTGGAGCTCTCTGTATCACTGGGTCCTAGCCACTGTTCAAATGAATTAACCTAATGTCCCCGTGTCCACTAGTACCTCTAGGATACTGGTCACTGTTCAGATGAATTGATCTAATGAGGAAGTGTCAATTTAGTACCTCCATTTCACAAATGAGGAAATGAAGGATTTGAACCCAGAAACTCTGGAACCAAAGTCCATGCTCTTAACCACTGCGCTGTATTTGTTGCTGCTGATTAAGCCGCCCATCCTTCTCTAAAAAACATCCTTCTGCACTGGTGTATGTGTAAGCATTTCTTGGTCCCTTTCTACATCTTTGTTTCCTCCTCTATTTCTCTTTTTCCAACACCTATGGGTAAACATTCCCCAAGACCTTTTCTTAGCTTTCTCCTTGCTTTGCCTTTATCATTATCAGTGACTATTATAATGAGTGACACATACATACATATTTACCAACAGTAACATCCTGTCAACTACTGACATAGACCCACATTTCCTACTTTTGAACATCTGTATCTCCACAAAAATTATCGTTTCTAATTTGACTGCATTACCTAAGCCCACAACTTGCTTTTTTAGGGATATATATTTTTTCACGACATAACAGAAGTCCTGAAAAATGTACCTAGTTGTCAGTATACAGTTCAAGAAATTTTTACAAAGGGAACACATCCTTGTAACCAGCACCAATATCAAGAAACGGAATACTACCAGCTCCCCAGATATACCTCTCCTGTCGTTACCCACCTCACCCCAAGAACAACCACTATCCTGATTTTTTTAACACAGTAGATTGGTTTTCCTGTTTTTGAACTTCATGTAAATGGAATCATATTTACGTATTTTGGGACTATCTTTTTCCATTCAACATCATACTTATAATATTATTCCAAGTTGTTGCATGCAGAGACAGTTTATTCATTCTCATTACTGTATAATATTTTATTATGTGAATATGTAGGCTGTTATGAATAATGCTGCTTTGAATATTCTCGTAAGTTTTTATTTTATTTTATTTTATTTTTTGGTGTATGCATTTCTCTGGGATCCACACCTAAGAATTGAATTGCTTGGTCTCACGATGTGCATATTGTCAGTTTTAATAGATATTGTCAAACAGTTCTCCAAAGTGGCTGTAACAGTTTCTACCAGTAATGTATGAAAATTCCAACTGGTCTACATTTTTGCCAATATTTAGTATTGTATGTTTTTCTAAATTTTAGTTATTCTAGTGGTTGTGCAATGTTATCTTTGTTATCTCATCATATCCCGCAAGGAGATATGATCTATGACCTCAGTTGGCATCATTCGCCTCCACTGATACCCCATTATTCAAAGATGGTCTTTGAAACGGGACAGTTCAATGATGCTGAAGACTGAGTGTGCAGCTTTTTGCCTGGCGGGTGGGTGGAACTTCAGCTCGAGGTCTCTCTTCTTTTCTTGAGGTGAGATGTCATATCTGAGGAAACATTCCCAGTGATCCCTGGATCGGACACACAGATTGGTGTGAAATAAGTTCCCACTGTCTTCTAGTTCTGTTGTTGTTATTGTTTTTAGTGAGCTCCCCCTTGGATGTATGAGCGTTTGTGTCTGTGTCAGGAGGAGGACTTGAGTTCTTTTTAAATAAAGGTAGGAAAAAAAAAGTTTTAATTTACATTTCCCCAATGACTAATGAAGTTGAGCAATTTAACATATATTTATTGCCAATTGCATATCATCCTGTGAAGTGCCTGTCTGAGTCTTTTTGTCCATTTTTTCACTGGGTTGTCTATTTTTTTTTTTCTCTCCATATTGATTTATACTAGTTTTTAAATATATTCTGGAAATGAATCCTTTGTTAGATATTTCCACCATTCTGTGGCTGGCAGTTCATTATTTTAATGAAGTTTTTTTGCTGAACAAAAATGTTAATTTTAATGTCATCAAAATACTCATTTCTTCCCTTTATTGTTAGCACTTCTTTTATCCTGCTCAGATATTTTTTTATTTTTGACTTCTGTACTTCTAATAATGGTCCTCTCATCTTTCCTGTCAAGCATGTTTGCCACTTTGGTGCCCTTTGACTTTTCGCTTGCCTCTTGTCCACTTTAATTAGTCACTGTATCGATTTGATGCTACTCTAGAATTAATTCTTACACACTTTTTGTTCTTATAGCCACCACACCTGTTCAGGCTCCACTTAGCTCATTACAAGAGCTTCTAAGTAGCATTTCCCACCTCTCATCTCTCTCCTTTGTCTATATCCCTGCCATAGTAGTCTTATTAAAACACAATGCAGTCCCACTCCTTGGCCCCAAATCATCCAAGGTACCCCTGCGTATACAGAATGAAGCCCAAATTCCTTATCTACTATTCAAGGCCTTCCAGGATCCCACCCCGCATTACTCACGCAGGCTTTCACACAACCTATGCTCCACTGGTACTATGCTATTTGCCATTGTTCCCAATGCTCCTGCTTTTTTAAATGCTGTCTAGGGTTTCTTTATCCCCCAGCAGCTTTTCCTGGTGAGTTGTCACCATCCTTTCAGGCCCGGCTTGAGCACTATTTTCTCTTTAAGGTTTTCCATGATCCTCTCTCACGCCATATTCACCTCTTCTTAATGCTATCTTGCGTTAAAAATTATCTGTGTATATGTCTTGTTTTCAATTTTAGATTGTAAGTTTTGGATGGTAGAGATTCTTGTCTTATTCATCTTTAAATCTCTCCATAGGGCCTTGCACTGGGGCTTTCATATAAGTGGGTCTCAACATTTATTTATTTATTATTAAGAAAGAAATTCGTAAGATAGTAATAACAATAACTACAATTTATCAAATACTGTGGTAAGTGTTAAACATGCATTATCTCAAATATCATGACATTGTGGGGATTAAATGAGATATTGCAAGTAAAGAACTTGATACATAGTAAGCACTCTATAAGTTGTAGCAATTATTATTATCATTCCTATTTAACAAGTAAGAAAACTAAAACAAGTAGAGATTAAGTCACTTGCTCAGCGTTTCACAGCCAGATGGAGTTGGAGCTTGAGCCCAGGTATCTGCCTGTTTTGCTTGGTTTCTTAAATTTAGCGTAATGATATTGTGTATATTGATAGTTCATCCCTTTAATTGATGAATAGTGTTCTGTTGTATGGATATACTACAATTTATTAATCCATTCACCTGTTGATGGACATTTGGATTGTTTCCAATTTTTGGCTAGTACAAAAAAAGCTGCTGAGGACATAATTGTACATTTATGTACAATCTGTCTGTGGACGTACATTTTTGTTTCTTTTGGAAAAATACCTAGGAATAAAATGGCTAGGTTGCATGGTAGGTGTATATTTAACTTTTAAGAAATTACCAAATCGTTTTGGCAGTGGTTGTACCATTTTATATTCCTATCATCAGTGCATAAGAATTCCAGTTTCTCCACATAATTACAGACATTTGGTATGGTCAGTCTTTTTAATCTTAGCCGGTCTAATGGGTGTATAGTAGTATTTCATTGTGGTTTTAATTTGCATTGGTATACTTATGTCATAACAATGACAAATGATGTTGGACATCTTTTCATGGATCCATTGGCCTTTCATATCTCTTCTTTGTTAAAGAGTCGGTTCATATAATTTTGAATTCTAAGAGTTCTATATATATTTTGAATGCAAGTCCTTTATAAAATAAATGTGTTGTAAATATTTTCTACCAGTATTTTGTTTTATTTTTTTATTATTGATACTTTTCAAAGAGCAAAAGTTTTAAGTTTCGATAAAGTTTAATTATCAATGTTTTTTCTTTTATGGATAGTGCTTTTGGTGTCATAACTAAAAAATCTTGACCTGCCCTAACATCTCAAATATTTTCCCTGTGTTTTTCTTCTAGAAGTTTCATAGTTTTAGGTTTCACGTTAACTACAGGATACATTTGAGTTTATTTTTGTGTGTGTGATGGTAAGGATTGATGTTTATTTTTTAAATATGGAAACTTAATTAATTGAACATTTATTGAAAAAACTTTCCTTTGCCCATTGAATTGCCTTGGCATATTTTTCAAGAATCAACTCATTTATTTCTTAACTCTATTCTGTTGTATTGATCTATATGTCTCTCCCTAAGCAATACCAAACTGTCTGAATTACTATAGCTTTATAGCAAGTATTGAAATCAAGTAGAGTAAGTCCTCCAAAAATGTTAAAATTGTTAAAATTGCTTTGACTATTCTAGATTCTTTGGATTTCCACATAAATCTTAGAATCGATTCATTAATTTTTATAAAAAGACCTGTGGAAATTTTGATTGAGATTGTTTTGGATCTTGGGAAGAATTTGGGCAGCATTGTCATTTTAATAATATCAAGTTTTCTAATACCTGAATATGCTATATCTCTCCATTTATTTAAGTCAGAGAAGTTGGGGTAGGAAAGAAAATATTAAACCTTCGTGTATCTCACAATTATCGTTCAGCTGTTCGTGTCAAAATTTGGAAAAACTCTCCTCCACTTCTTCCTTCTTCTCCTTCTTTCTTTTCTTTTTCTTCTTGTACATCCTTTTCACTGCAAGCAAATTTATTACAGGCTCAGATTTTAAATCTACCAAGATCAACGTCTCTTGAATAATCTCTTAATCCATTTTTTTTTATTTTTGCCTTAGAGGCACAATATATAAACAATATATTTCTTAGTATAAGAAAAAAATTTTAGTTGAATGGAGTATATTTTCTTCAGAAATTTTACCATGGAGTTTTTTTGTTTTTGTCTCCTTTGCAGAATTCTGGTTAACTCAATCAATAATCATATTCTTCACATTTTTAAAACCAGTCTGATATACTTTAAGTATTTAAAAAAGTATCATGGTATTCAGTCTCCAAGATGGCTTCCAAAGATTCTTGCCTCCTGGTATTCATACCCACGAGTAGTCCCATCCCACACTGAATACACTGACCTGTGTAACCACTGGAATACTGTGAATACAACGGTGCATGACTTCTGAGGCTAGGTCATAAAATAAGTTGTGACTTCCATCTTTCTCTCTCTTGGATTATCACTCTGGGGGATGCTGGCTGCTATGTTATAAGGCCACTCAAGCAGCTCTACAGAGAGGCTGATGTAGCAAGGAACTGAGATTTCCTGAATACAACAACTGGCACTAGTTTGCCAGACATGTGAGGGAGCCACTCTGGGATTTAATCCTCTAGCCCCAGACAAGCCTTCACGTGATATCGCAGCTCTGCTCAACATCTTGACTGCCACCTTATGAGGTTGCTCACAGAAATTATGTGAGATAATAAAAGTTAATTGCTGTTTAAGCCACTATGCTTTGTGATAATTTGTTATAAAGCACTGGATAACTAATACAACTAGTTAGAAAAAGCTTGAAAAAAAAAATCCCTAAATTGCACTATAAAAACCCTTGTGTGACCTTATTTAATACAATGATAAGCTCTTTTATGAGGAGATCTGAATGTTCCTGCAAGTGATTGTTTCTGAGTGATTCTTGTAATTTTAAGTGAGATGGTGAATGGGCAGGTGTTCCTTCTGGTTTTGCTGGAGAAGAAGCTAAGAAAATCGGTAGGCGGTGCACTGTCATCCTCACCTGGAGTATGAGATGAGGCAGGGCATTCATAATGGTGATCTCTTTTCAGAATCCCAGGTACTATACGAAAGCCAAGAGAACGGCAGGGTTTCTTTTGCGAATGTCTCTGTCTTAGAAAATGTCAGTCAAAGCGAACAAAAATCTGGTTTCACTGCTCCATTGTTTCATGGATGTATTTTGATGTGGCCAAAATCCTTTTTTTGTGCCCATTTAAACATTGAATGATTGAGGTGTAAACTCTTGTGAAACTTTCATTTAATTACACACGAAGCTCCATAGAATTTCACCCACAGAACAGTAGTGTTGTTTTGTCAAGTGTTCAAGACCTAAATTTGCCGCTGGCTCACCCCCAGCGCAGTCATGCGATTAGTCACGCAAGTTGTCACAACCCCCTTTGCCATAAAGGGATCGCAGCTGACGGCCCCACCAGTGCTCTTTTCCCAAAACATGTCTCTGAAAACTAAACTCAAACATGCATGTCAGTTTGGACTTATTTTTCATGTTTGTTTTGCCCAAAGCATGGACCATGTCAGAGAAGATGGAGACACCTTCACGGCCTGTTAGTCACATCTCACCAAAGCTTCTCAATGGGCTGTCAGACAAGAAAGGAGCCTCATGTAGCCACCGTAATCAGCATCCCCCATCTGTGAGGTCATTGGGACGTTTCAATTTTCAGCTCTCATTAGTTGAGCGTGTTCCACAGGCAAGTCCTTATCTTTTGTAACTTTTGCTGCCACATCCTGAGAAAGCCTTTCTGCAGAATGACACTTTCCCCATGGGTCAACCCGCAGTAATGAGCCACCAGTTGATGTGCCCTTTGCACTCGCTAGCAGTATATGTTGATATTAACCTTTCGTGTTGTGAGATGTCGCTTTTACCCTTGGCTTCTGCCATGTAAGTCTCATTATTTCTAATAGGCTGTGGCAATTAGGGTCTTGGGGCTGTTGATCGCAGCCATTTGGAACGGGGAAGGAGCACTCGGGGAGAACAGCTGTTTTTTCTTTACATGAACAATGTGATGCACAGCTCGGCCTGAATCTGCAAACGGCGAGGCGGTGGTGGACCTCCGGCCTCCGACGGGAAACTCACGCT
>NW_011888847.1:8886290-8889100 GCF_000151845.1 Pteropus vampyrus
ATACAACGGTGCATGACTTCTGAGGCTAGGTCATAAAATAAGTTGTGACTTCCATCTTTCTCTCTCTTGGATTATCACTCTGGGGGATGCTGGCTGCTATGTTATAAGGCCACTCAAGCAGCTCTACAGAGAGGCTGATGTAGCAAGGAACTGAGATTTCCTGAATACAACAACTGGCACTAGTTTGCCAGACATGTGAGGGAGCCACTCTGGGATTTAATCCTCTAGCCCCAGACAAGCCTTCACGTGATATCGCAGCTCTGCTCAACATCTTGACTGCCACCTTATGAGGTTGCTCACAGAAATTATGTGAGATAATAAAAGTTAATTGCTGTTTAAGCCACTATGCTTTGTGATAATTTGTTATAAAGCACTGGATAACTAATACAACTAGTTAGAAAAAGCTTGAAAAAAAAAATCCCTAAATTGCACTATAAAAACCCTTGTGTGACCTTATTTAATACAATGATAAGCTCTTTTATGAGGAGATCTGAATGTTCCTGCAAGTGATTGTTTCTGAGTGATTCTTGTAATTTTAAGTGAGATGGTGAATGGGCAGGTGTTCCTTCTGGTTTTGCTGGAGAAGAAGCTAAGAAAATCGGTAGGCGGTGCACTGTCATCCTCACCTGGAGTATGAGATGAGGCAGGGCATTCATAATGGTGATCTCTTTTCAGAATCCCAGGTACTATACGAAAGCCAAGAGAACGGCAGGGTTTCTTTTGCGAATGTCTCTGTCTTAGAAAATGTCAGTCAAAGCGAACAAAAATCTGGTTTCACTGCTCCATTGTTTCATGGATGTATTTTGATGTGGCCAAAATCCTTTTTTTGTGCCCATTTAAACATTGAATGATTGAGGTGTAAACTCTTGTGAAACTTTCATTTAATTACACACGAAGCTCCATAGAATTTCACCCACAGAACAGTAGTGTTGTTTTGTCAAGTGTTCAAGACCTAAATTTGCCGCTGGCTCACCCCCAGCGCAGTCATGCGATTAGTCACGCAAGTTGTCACAACCCCCTTTGCCATAAAGGGATCGCAGCTGACGGCCCCACCAGTGCTCTTTTCCCAAAACATGTCTCTGAAAACTAAACTCAAACATGCATGTCAGTTTGGACTTATTTTTCATGTTTGTTTTGCCCAAAGCATGGACCATGTCAGAGAAGATGGAGACACCTTCACGGCCTGTTAGTCACATCTCACCAAAGCTTCTCAATGGGCTGTCAGACAAGAAAGGAGCCTCATGTAGCCACCGTAATCAGCATCCCCCATCTGTGAGGTCATTGGGACGTTTCAATTTTCAGCTCTCATTAGTTGAGCGTGTTCCACAGGCAAGTCCTTATCTTTTGTAACTTTTGCTGCCACATCCTGAGAAAGCCTTTCTGCAGAATGACACTTTCCCCATGGGTCAACCCGCAGTAATGAGCCACCAGTTGATGTGCCCTTTGCACTCGCTAGCAGTATATGTTGATATTAACCTTTCGTGTTGTGAGATGTCGCTTTTACCCTTGGCTTCTGCCATGTAAGTCTCATTATTTCTAATAGGCTGTGGCAATTAGGGTCTTGGGGCTGTTGATCGCAGCCATTTGGAACGGGGAAGGAGCACTCGGGGAGAACAGCTGTTTTTTCTTTACATGAACAATGTGATGCACAGCTCGGCCTGAATCTGCAAACGGCGAGGCGGTGGTGGACCTCCGGCCTCCGACGGGAAACTCACGCTGTCCTTTCACATGTTCTGTCCTCACAGTGGCTGCTGGCTGTTTTCAAACCCCGTTTGTGCAGAATGACATGCTCGGCAGATATTCCAGTGTGTTGGATTTGGCCTAATAAGAAATTAATCATATTTGGGGAAAAAAATGAATGTGTTCAAAGAGACTTTTTTTCCCCCCTGAAGACAGTTGGCTGGAAAAGGGAAAAGGCAACACCAACAACCAGCCATCTTGGTGGCTCATGGGCCCTCTGAGGAGGCAGTGTTGAGCCCACTGGACTTAGGAAGGCCCTTCAGACTTGTGATTGGGAGATCATAACTCTTGATAAAACTCTAGGGTTGTCGAAATTCGGTGGGCCTCTCACTACTGTAAGTTAAGAGCGTGTTCCACAGGCAAGTCCTTATCTTTTGTTCCTTCAAGGTTGGAATAATACACTGATATGACGCCAACAGCCTGGGGTTAAGGGGTGAAGGGGGAAAAGTCCGCACTAGAGGAAGTACATAGGAAATCACAAAGAACTAAACACATAGTATGGAGTTAGCGTTCGCATTCTCTTCAGTCCTTTGATCCGAAGCCCTTTCTATATTAGAAAGAAAACAAAACAAAATTAAGCATGTTTTTTTGCTTCAGCCGAGATGAGATTGAAGGCTAAGGGACAACTCAGAAGACAGACTTTAGCTTATTCGTAAGCAGTGGAGCTTGAATGTTCTACCATAGGGACAAGATTTTTCTAAACAAATGCAAGAAAAAGCCCCTATATTAATCTGTTTATGAAAGTAACACTTGGGAAAGCCCCTCCAATGGATGTCTCACAAGTTACGGATGTGCAGTGTCAGAGACTCTAGTGTGCTGCTGCTGCTGAAATACTCCTGGTGATGTAGCTCTTCCAAGAGCCACTTGCCGATTTATTCTTTGCTCTGCAAAATGACATATTTAAAAATGTAAGTTTATTTCAGTTAGGTTGGTCCATAGTGTAAATATACAGTGGTTGTGAGGTGGAGAGTTCAAAATACATAACCAATAATCATTAAAAGTTAATTCTTCTTTGAATAGGTAAGAAGTCTCTACAAGAAAACATAAGAACCTCTCTCCCTTCCTTCCTT
>NW_011888847.1:8889168-8891773 GCF_000151845.1 Pteropus vampyrus
TTCCTTCCTTCCTTCCTTCCTTCCTTCCTTCCTTCCTTCCTTCCTTCCTTTTCCCTCCCTCTTTCCCTCCTTCCACAAACATCTAACCAACTTGCATTATGAATAGGTGTTTGGCATGGAACTGTTGACAATCTGTCAGTGAATGAAGCGTAGCCTTATTACCAGAGGACTTCTAAAGGGGAAAATGTACACAGGGTGCCAACCTAAGGCGACACAAAAAAATGATACAAAAAATGACAATAGGAGTCCAGAAGAGAGATAAGAGAATTAATTATTGCCAGGCTGTGAGATGCCACACTTTATTCCTTACTAATGGGTTGAGGACCTAGAACAGTGTCTAGCACAGAGAGGCACTCAATACTTGCTTGTGAAAAAACAATGACATGCTGGTAATGAAAGCTCTGACCTCTTATTTGCATTCATGAAGTGCTTTTTCCAGGTTACTCCCTCTGTTCTCCACTCCCCCACCCTACTTCATGGTGGAAAAATAGAGTGTGACCCATGTCAAGTGAGAGGATACTATTGGGGGGATTTGCATATTTATGGCATTGACTCTTTGATTTTTCATCCTCGGATCCTTTTCTTTCCATTTGGATCCTGCTCTCCAGGCCTCTGGAGCAGTACAAAGGGCCTGGGGCTGCCCCACTCTTGGGAGCATCCTTTTCTGGGAAAGCCAAGCAGCAACAGGAGAGGGCACAGGGACAGGTGACTGGGGCCAGCTGCTCTCAGCCCCAGGGAGAATTCCTTTAGTTTCTTGGGTTCATCCTCATTTTTTCAAGTTGTTAAGACCTTAGGTCCCCAAATGAGAGTGTGGGCTGCTCTGCTGCTTTTGGTCTGGGCTGCTCAAGCCTTCTGGGCAATAAGAAGCCTTCCTCATTTATATGGCCAGCCGAGATCAGTAGCGCAAGAGGGCTGAAGCCCAAGGGCCAGTTTCTACCATTCTGAAATCTCCTGTTTTCATAATTTCCTCATGAGCCATTGGAAACAGTTAGTGACTTGAAATAGTGGAGATTTAGAGTTCTCAGCTGACTGTCATTTTACATTTTGCAAACGCAACCCAAACTTCTGTTCTAGCACATCCACGTAGGCACCACGGACACTGGCAGGATGGCATCGCAGAAGGAAAAGCTCATGACTTGATTTGCTTACTTTGAACACCAGAATCTTAATCACGGTAGGTCTATCTGGTCCTGATTATCTATCTATCTATCTATCTATCTATCTATCTATCTATCTATCTATCTATCTATCTATCATCTATCCATTCATTCATCCATCTACCTATTACAATACCTAAAAAGACTTTAGAAAGATAATAAAAATGATTGTGAATGACTGAACCCATTGAACAATTGATAGATGAGAAAACTGAAACTTGAAAAAGGCAGTGACTTTTCCAGGGTAACATGTAATATCTGGTGGAAGCTGCACTCAATCCTAAATTTTTAGTTTTTCAATCCAACATTTGTTCTCTACTGTGATGTGAGTCCTGAAATAGCTACTGATCTTTTCCCCTTTTATATCCCCAATTAGAATGCCATAAGTGACCTTTATTAAGAAATGTCTTCTAAGTTCAAGAATAGTGGACATGTGGGAGAGAGTGAATTATGGGGCTGGATCTGGAAAGAATTCAGTGGCGTGACTGTGCTGTTCATACTGTTGTCAGCTATGATTCAGCAAGAGCCCTTACAGAGAACTTCCCTAATTTATGAGAAAGAGAATTTAAAGTTTTTTTCCCCCTAGGTACTGTGTCCATAAATGGCTAGATTATAAGAGACCCTTTTCTTTGGTAAGTTTTTAGTTAGCTTGTGCCAATAGACAAGGTCAAAGTACTTCCTGCAGAAAATAAAATTAAGTGCGTTGTGGTTAACTACCGTGTGGAAGTAAACTCAGTGGTGAATAAGCATGTCCTGGCCACGAGGAGACCACGAAGGGCAGCAAAGAGGTGACTGACCACCTGACCTCAGAAGGAGGAACTTGAAGGAAGAACACACCTCATAGGAGGTTATCATTTTTCTCCATAGCTTTTCCCACATTGAGTTACAAACCACAAGTAGCATCTGTCTCCTAAGTGACCATAAGATATTTTTCAAACTACTTCTGACAATTAAGAGAATTTCACAGTTTAACAACCTGATCAGTGGTTTGGGTTTTCAGTTATTGCATGCGTGGAGAATTTCATAGACAAGTATTTAGATAGAAGGTTTACTACATTCATTTGTATTTCGACTGGATGGTTGCACAGCAAAATTAAACAATGAACAGATTCAATTTGACATTTGACATTGGGTAAAATGTTGTTTCCTGAGTTTCAGATTTTAAAGTTTCAAACTGAAAAATAAGTCTTGTATTGAAATGGTTGATTATGGAATTCAAAAGACCTGTGATCATGCAAAGGTGAGAGGAGGAAGGGTGTTTAGGGGTAAAGAAGTTGACTTCTAAGGGGCCAACTGAGGAATGCAGGACACTAAGGGAGTTGTGTCACATTTTGTCCTGATTCAGGACTTAATGGCTTTGTCTGAGTCACAGCGACAGAAGTGTAACTCATAGAACTGAAATGTGGTTCTGCAAGCAAAATGTCTGAGACTTTAGTTGGACAGCTCAG
>NW_011888847.1:8894818-8896779 GCF_000151845.1 Pteropus vampyrus
AATATCGGTTTACCAGGAGTGGATGATCAATGTAGACAATCCACAAAGCTAAGATGGGCAAGGTAGATTGGAGTCATGTTATGAAGGGTTTTAAGGAAGATAAAAGGGTTTGGGATTTTATTCTGCAGGCACAAGAGAGCCATAAAATGTTTTTGAAAAGGCAAGAGATACATCCAAAGGAAATTTTAATAAGGTTAATCTAACAAAGAAGCTTAATATGCACTTATGTGGGAAGAAACTAGGAGAGTGATGAGTTAGAAGCCTAGAACAATGGTCCAGGCGTGCAGTAATAAGGACAAACTAAGGTGATGGTGGTAGGAATATAAAGGAATGCAGGAAGAATCATCAAAGTTAAACCTTTCAGCAAATATCTGTTGAGCATCTGCTATGTGCTAAGCATAATTCTAGGAGCTAGGGGATGTAAACGTGGAGCTCTTTCCCCTTCTTTGCTCCACGGTGGCAGTGCAAAGGGACCCAGATACACAAAGTGGACGGTAAGATGGGAGCTCTGAAAAGATGTGCCTTGGCTCTGATTGGCTTCTACTGAGTGTCGAGTAACTTTGTGTGACTGGAACAGCAAGGCTGGGAAGCTGAGGCCAGGGAGGAAGGGTCAGGACATATAGATTTTGAAGACTGGGGAGGCCAGGCTAGTTCCGTAAGGATAATCCTACAGAACACCTCAGCTGCTGCCCAGGGAGCAAACAGACCATTTCAAGATGGGGAGAAACTAGATACATGGTGGCTGAGGGTAGCTGTCGTCGGCAATTACTAGAACATATTTTAAAGCAAATATGCACATTCCCACACAGCTATGCACAGATATTTATTCCTAAATACGAACTGAACATTTTTCCTGCAAAGACAAAATGCCTACAGAAGGGTCTCTGCACTTCATTCACAAGGAAAGCAACACATTGGGATTCCCTTCTTGCAAGAGCTGCATGTCCGCCTTGGAATGCAAAGTAGTTGATTATGCCAGACCCACACTACTGTCTCCTCTTCTGAACGTTTGGCGCCAATCCAAGCTTTGTGTACAGGGAATCGCATGGCTGTGACTCTCTTCATGTGGCTTCAAGATAATGTCTTTTGAGGTTATGTCTTCACTCTGGAAATTCACAAGACGGTGCCAACCCAGGAAATGGCATGGAAAAGACTTCAAAATCCACTGGTGCCCGAAGGATGGTTGAAGTCAGGAACCAGGACAAACTTGGAAGGACGGCCACAGTGCCAGGTACCAGATGAAAATAAAATCAACCTGCATGGTGCCTCAGAGGCCGTGGAAGAGTGACTCTGGCTTCCTAACCCTGAAACCCTTTGCCAAGAAAGAACTGCCCGTGTCAGAGGCTGCAAGATGTTCTTCCCCACCACAAAGCAAGAGGAGGTGAGGTCAGCAGAAGTCTGACCTTGGAGCAATGAGCAAGCCCCTACCTCTGTAACACTGGGCTTGAGACCTAAGGACACTCCAAACCCTAGATAGCTCCGCTAGGTGGGATCTTGTTACCTCCTATCACTGAAGCTGTTTCTAAGTACCATAGGTCCCTCTGAGAAACTAATAGAGGTTAGGAGGAGCCTAGCTCAGCAGTCAAGATGAGGGCGTTTTAGAAGGTAAAGGTGAGAAAATAGGCAAGAGTGTGAATTAAAGACAGAAAATTTGCTTAGTTTCTGGTGTCTGGGGCGGTACTTGGTCCCAGATCTAAACTCTGTGGAGCTATCACCTGAACTGGATGGAGAACTCTCTCCCAGTCTGAACGCTTAACTGCCAGGACTGAACGTAGCTCAGAATCAGGCATCTGGTGGTTCTTTTCCATGTACATCGTTATCGTTTCCATTTGGGAGAGAGAGCCTGAGAGAGTTCTCTTTTTCCAGAAAATAGGCAATGATATTTTGATTCAAGATGAACACTAATGAAAAGTTATTCCTAAGTACCGGCTTTTGCCGCTGCTGGCCTGGACTCTCCTGAG
>NW_011888847.1:8896829-8898690 GCF_000151845.1 Pteropus vampyrus
CCATCTGGAGCCACCATTTCCCCTCTTCTCTGCCTCGGAATCCATTTGAATATAAGAAGCCCTCTGAAGACTACATTCCAGCAGGTTATGGCCAAGAGGACTTGCGTAAGAACAAACCTAAGCTGTCCCCTGGAGACTCCCAGAGACACGTGGGGAGCCTTTAGGGTTGGAGCAGGCAGAGTGACACACTATCTGTGTGTCTGCCAATGTAACTAACCCAAGCAATCTGTCACTTATTATGTTCCAGGCCCTAGAAGGACAAATCAGAAAACAATGCTAATGACGACACCAAAACAAGCTGGCAAACAAAGCAACAACTTTGAAACATGGCTCCTGTTCTCCAGGAACATACAATCTGGATGGGGAAATCCACTTTCTCACACACACACACACACACACACACACACACACACACACACACACATGGGCAACATGAGTGTGTGTGAACAACGGTGCTAGGGTCTTTCTGAAATTGTGTCCCGCAAGGCCACATCAAGAAAGACTCCACGGAAAAGGTGAAATTATGTGATTTGAAGGCCACTTTGAAGGTTGAGTAACATTTGGACAAGTTTAGGTACGGGAAAGAGGAGGAGGTCCCCAGCAGAGAAATGGATGTGGCAGAGACGTGCATGAGGAAAAGCAGAAGCCAAGTTGGGAACAGTTAAGAAGATCATTTTACCAGGAGTGGATGATCAATGTAGACAATCCACAAAGCTAAGATGGGCAAGGTAGATTGGAGTCATGTTATGAAGGGTTTTAAGGAAGATAAAAGGGTTTGGGATTTTATTCTGCAGGCACAAGAGAGCCATAAAATGTTTTTGAAAAGGCAAGAGATACATCCAAAGGAAATTTTAATAAGGTTAATCTAACAAAGAAGCTTAATATGCACTTATGTGGGAAGAAACTAGGAGAGTGATGAGTTAGAAGCCTAGAACAATGGTCCAGGCGTGCAGTAATAAGGACAAACTAAGGTGATGGTGGTAGGAATATAAAGGAATGCAGGAAGAATCATCAAAGTTAAACCTTTCAGCAAATATCTGTTGAGCATCTGCTATGTGCTAAGCATAATTCTAGGAGCTAGGGGATGTAAACGTGGAGCTCTTTCCCCTTCTTTGCTCCACGGTGGCAGTGCAAAGGGACCCAGATACACAAAGTGGACGGTAAGATGGGAGCTCTGAAAAGATGTGCCTTGGCTCTGATTGGCTTCTACTGAGTGTCGAGTAACTTTGTGTGACTGGAACAGCAAGGCTGGGAAGCTGAGGCCAGGGAGGAAGGGTCAGGACATATAGATTTTGAAGACTGGGGAGGCCAGGCTAGTTCCGTAAGGATAATCCTACAGAACACCTCAGCTGCTGCCCAGGGAGCAAACAGACCATTTCAAGATGGGGAGAAACTAGATACATGGTGGCTGAGGGTAGCTGTCGTCGGCAATTACTAGAACATATTTTAAAGCAAATATGCACATTCCCACACAGCTATGCACAGATATTTATTCCTAAATACGAACTGAACATTTTTCCTGCAAAGACAAAATGCCTACAGAAGGGTCTCTGCACTTCATTCACAAGGAAAGCAACACATTGGGATTCCCTTCTTGCAAGAGCTGCATGTCCGCCTTGGAATGCAAAGTAGTTGATTATGCCAGACCCACACTACTGTCTCCTCTTCTGAACGTTTGGCGCCAATCCAAGCTTTGTGTACAGGGAATCGCATGGCTGTAACTCTCTTCATGTGGCTTCAAGATAATGTCTTTTGAGGTTATGTCTTCACTCTGGAAATTCACAAGACGGTGCCAACCCAGGAAATGGCATGGAAAAGACTTCAAAATCCACTGGTGCCCGAAGGATGGTTGAAGTCAGGA
>NW_011888847.1:8899805-8926312 GCF_000151845.1 Pteropus vampyrus
AGCCCATATGGCAGGGTGTATATTTAACTGGTAAGGAAAGAGAGCATGTAAGAATCAGTCTACATTTAGGTTGGTTGGCTGTCTGCCCTGATTGGTCAGTGTCGAATATTTTGAAAATCATTCTTACCATGAGATCATCTGCCACAACCAGCCAGACAGCTCAAAGTTTAGAAATGTTGATCAGCTACTTTTCTCCTAAGGACTCCATTAGCCCCTGTTTGTGGGCTCAGCCTCTGGAGTTTTAATGAGGTTCTTACTGTTTTTAATAGCATTGTTGAGGCAGTGTCTAGAATTCAGAAATTAAGTCCATTCAGAATTAGGATGGGCGTGAGTGCTGGGTGGTGTCTTTCTTCCCACAAAGTAATATGTTTTGAATCAAGACACTCGTGGTCAAATGTTTCTCAGAAGCATGTACCAGTAGTTGCTAAAGACTTCCTTATGTAATCGTTAAGAGAAAAAAGTCATTTTCGGTTGACTGTGCAGCTTCTATTATTTCCTACCTATTAGCCTTCATTTCAGTTTGGGGATCCATCTGGCTCCATGGAATCTGATTTCAGGGGTAAAGCATATGACCTTGGTCAGCATATTTGACTTTCTGTTCATTGGGATTGGTTCTGAGTAGACACGGGACAAAGCAGATCCAATCAGAGGGAATCTCAAGACTTTTACTTGAAATTCCAGAAGAAATACCTTTTCTCCTTCCTGCTAGCTGTAAATTAATATGCACACAGACCAGGGACCTGTTTGTACTCATCTTGGAACCACCAAGGATGTAGGGCAGGGACTGGACAAAGAAACTAGGTACATCGTTAGTGACATTGTTGAGCTGCTGGATCAAGCCTCATCTGAAGCTTCTGAACTTTACAGTTACAAGAGTCAATGCATTCATTTATTTGTTCAAGTCAAATTGGGTTGGGCTTTCTATCACTTGCAACCAAAAGATTTCTAGCTTTTGCCCAGGACAATTGAATAATGATCACAATGCAGAAATGACCAAGAGTCCATAGACTAGGTACTAGTGTGACTGCTTCATGCTAACCAGCTGTGGCATGAGTCCTCTATGCTCTCCTCTCTGGACTTAGATTTTGTCTTTGAAATACACAGAGGAAGTAAAAAGTTAGGCTTTGTGTCCTCTTTAAGATCTATTCCAACTTTAAGCTTCTCTGAGTTCAACTCTCTTCTTGATTCATTGCAAACTGGCTCTTCCTCCTGGTGTGTTATTTTTGTCAATGTCCCCATCATCCTCTTGGCTCTTTGGATAGAAACACTGGTGTCATCCCTGTATCTCACCTCCTTCTCTTCTTTATCCCCTATATCTGTTCACTTTTCAGGGCTTGTCAAGTCTTTCTAAGTATTCCTTCTTTTCTTCCCCTCCTTCCAATTCTTACCAATACCACTCAGGTCCAGGCCTTGATCTGCTTCCCACATCTCCCTACAGTACCTACTCCTTTCAATCTAAATTCTTTTCTCTTACCAGATTAATATCCTCAAGTAGACTTTTAAAACTTTCCTGGATGCCCGATTAATGTAAAATAAAGTCTCTATGCTTAGCACAGCATTCTGTTTGATCCATTCATTGCAGCCACTCTAGTTCCTTAACCTGGATTACCTACAGGTTCAAATGAAACACAGAAATAGAAACACTGTCTTTTTCAGGGTAAAACTTATGTATGAACTGTGTTGATAGTCCCTTCCAAGGATTTTTTTGGGGGAAGCATTGAAATCTGAGAGTTGTAGGGCATCTATGCTTGTGAGGACCAGGGCTATCATCAGCCTTAGAGCCAACGACCCAGGCCCAGGAGCACCGCAGCCCTATAAGCTCCCTCAGAACAGTGTGTCCAAGGAAATGTGCATCCCTTTCAGGTGTTAAATATGCTTATTAAAGCAACCTGTATCTTGCATGTGGTCATCTCTGAAATGGTGGCAGTTTTAAATATTCGTGACTTTAAGATAATCCAAACAGAGACCGATTAACCTCTAACTGTTCTACTCTTTAAAACACATGTTAATATATTAAGTATATACTTTATTGAGACAGTCTGTAGTAGGAAGCCATGGAAAAAGTGACTGTTGATTTACTGTTACCTAGAAATTAGTGCTGGATCAAGAGGAGAGCCTTTATTTGCTTTTTTTTTTTTTTTGTAACAGAAATGCTGGCCCAAGAAGGCCTGTACACTCTGAAGGAATTGCTTAGCCGGCCTTGTTTTTCCCTCCTGGCTCCCGTGACAGGGTGCTCCTCCCCACCAGCCTTTGCCAAGCCCTTATGCGTGTTGAGTCAAAACATTTTTGAATATGAGCTCATCACACGTGAAGAGAGTTTACACAACAGCTTAACATATAAATGTCTTATGGGCTCTTTCGGGGGATGTTTCAATTCAGATTTCCTGAAGCTAGAAAACTGCGAGGAGTTTGTACAATATCTCAGCATTCCCCCTCGGGACTGAAGTGAGCAGCTGGTTTCCTGCCACAGACTAAACAAATGAATAAGGATTCGCTTGAAGGAGCCATGTAGATAGTGTTTCTATAGCTTTAGGCATTGTCTATTTAACTGACTGACGTGTGTGTACGGACATATACAATGGCCCACTGCGCTGATTCGGTGGTCAAAATAAGAATTAACGTTCATTAAAACTACCTCAGCTGGCCAATTTTGATTTCAGCTAGAAATCAAAGTCAGTTGGAACATCTAAAAGAAGAACTAGATACAGGAGTTGTCTTTTCTTTATTTTCGTGGGGGAAAGGGAGATCTAGAAGGGAATTAGGCTTCTTTCAAGATTAGGGTCAGGGAACACTGGGCGAGACTATATGAAGAAGACAAGAATGGCTTGGAAAGAGAGGAGGAGGAGACGAATGGTGAATGAGTGAAAATGGAACTTAATCTTAACCGCTTTGTCATGTTCTAGACTGAACATCAGCACCTACTTGGCAACTCCCTTCTTGTTTTCCCCTCCTTTCTAGATTAAACAAATAGAAAAAAAAAACAACTAATATTAAATGAATATACCTCTTCCTGTCTGGTTATACAATTTTGTAAAGCATAACAAAACCTCACTTATTCTTAAATGAGTGAAGAACAGACCAGGTTACTGAAATACTGAAAATTATGCAGACAGGTTACATTGTTATAACCAGTATGTATATGTAAGGATATGAACTAGTGGCTAAAAAAGTGTCCTTGGCGCTCCCAGATTAAGGTCTTTTCTGGTTTGCTTTATTGAATTGAGAAATGCCATTTGTGTTTAGTGTGTTTCTTGTTGGTAAGCAAATATTTACTGCTAAAATATTTGAAAACAACTTATCCTCCTAAGTAGTTTAGAATTCCTCTTATTTATGTTATTGCTGACACTAAAGAATATGTCATAAAATCTTTTGCTGATACAAACTTTAGACCACTTTGTATCCAACTTTTTTTGAATGATTAGCACACTGTTGAGGATGAGATTAACAGATTTTAGCATGGATTTTGTATTGGGAGGTTGCTAAAGACTCTGCAGACAAATATTTAAGAAAAGAAGCAAAGCAGAGTCAAGGCATTCAACAAATATTTGTTGAGTCTCTTTCTTGCTCAAACAGGACTTGATGTGGTAAATTGAGTTAATATGTAGCTAAGAACAAAAATAAACAACACTAACACATTCTATAAACCACACTAGCCACAACTACTTCTTCACCTCACATATCTTAGCCCAAAGGACCAACAAAGAGTAAAATACAGTGATTTGAATTTCACTTCCTCTCCCTTATTCTGCCCAAATTCTGAGAATCAGGAATAGACAGTAGGAGGTAGTAAGAAGAGAAACAAAATCTGAATAACCACAAAAGCAAACGGCTTTGGAGTAAATTCTAAAGCAGACCATGGGAAAAGGAAATCATTAAACTGTTTTTGTTTGATCTGTGTATGTGAACCTTATTTCAAGTTCTACTTCTTTTTCAAATACTGTCTAGCCTCTCTTTACATGAATTTTCCTACTCATAGTTTCCCCCACATCTTGAATGCACCCCATGTTCATTTCTAAACATTATTTTCATTTGAAGGTCAATGCTTTTTCCTCAACTTAGCTAAAACAGCGACCACTTGTGAATTTCTTTATATTCTTTACTCCAGCTTCAATTTTTGCCCGCTTATGAGAAGTCAATCCTAACTTTAAAATTCAGAACTCCATTTCTCTCTACCTCTTCCATTTTCTTTCTCATAATTCAAATTTTGGTCTACTGCTCTAACTCATCCTCTCTCTCTGTGTACACAGAGCCTTTATTTTTAATTATCTCTATTTGGAAAGTCCTTTGATACAAAGGCTACATATGCTACACTTGTCTGAAGTGACAGGGTATGTTATAGAACAGAAAGAATTCGTCCACCCGGTGCTAGCAGAGCCAAACACTAAACACCAAGAATTGCAGTGGAGAAAGACTGGCTATTGTATTATGAATGGTGCCACCCAGGAGAATGAGAGCTAAGGCTCAAAAACCTGAACTTCCTGATGGCATGAAGGTTACAGATTATATAGGGCAAAATCACAAGACGCTGTGGGTTAGGGATTTGGAGTCATGCTGGGAGATGATTGGTCAGAGGTGAGGTAAGGGTAATGAATCATTTCTTCAGGTCTTGAGGACAATTCTGAGGTCTGCTCTGGTGTTCTTCTGTCTGTTTTCATGGAAAAGTAACCAGTGGGTTGTTCTGCCTTAAGGCTTAGGATCTGAAACATGACTTAGGTCAAGATGTTATCTTTAGCTGAACAGAAACTATACCCTGTGACTCTTAGTCAAGGCATGGCCACTGTTTCTGGCTGCCTCGGGGGTGTTAATGACTAGTGAGGGAAAGGGTTAAGGCTACAGGGCAGGCTGTGAAGAAACTGAATAGAGTTCTGGGGCTAAATAGTAAGTCAAAATCAATCATACATTAAATCAGGACCCCTTTTCCTCCCCCTTCCATTTCAGGTAGAGGGCAAACATAGCTACATTTAAGGGTGAAGACAAGAAATCCTGACTCATTCACATGACGTCAACATCATACAAATTCAGAGACCCTGGCTGGCATAAGCAGTTTTCAGTGTAAAGGGCGAGTGGATAGGGCAAGTCAAGGAGGTAAGATCTTCCCACCACACCTCCCTCTGCTGCCTCCGTGCTCCCCCTCCCCCACTTCCCAGGGTCTCGGACAGTTCTGAGGGTACAAACCGTCATTTCTGGTGTTGAAAATGCAACACAGACAGCAGATCCCCTTGTTCACTTTGGTTTCAGCCTCAAAGGGTTCCTATTTTCCTAGAAACTACCTCACTAGTGCTGAGTGGCTGTGGGGGTACCAATAGGTGACTTGGTGGGGTGCTAGGGCCCCAATCTCTAACAACTTTTCTTAAAACCCCACACAAGAAGCATATAGTAAAGTACATGGTTAGAATGATCATATGAACAAATACATATAATAATTGGCAAAGCATGTGATGAGCATAATTATAAAACTACATTTAAAAAATTACTGGCAAAACCTTTGTTTAAAATGCAGCCTGCCATAATTTATAGAAGGAAGACACTAAGGAAGTGCTGTCTTTTGCATCTTGAAAATGGACTGTTTAAAGGGGAAGAATATCCTAGATTTTGATTCTATCAAGTCCATTTAAGAAACCCTCTAGGTGGATTTGTGGTGGCATTGGCTGATGACTGGGCCAGCTAGTAACCATATCCACCATGTAAGCTCAGTTTTAACTCAATTATCTTAGCAGCTGGGACCTCTGACACCCCAGTCTCTATTGTCTTCCCAAGCTCCTCTTTTTTAAAAAACAATTCTAGAGCTTCCACTGGCTGGGATCAAGACTTTGGGACACTAGGGTGGACAAGGACTCTGTGATTGGTGGCATTTGAAAACTCAGAAGTCGGCTTTCATTTCTACTCCTGCTGCTGCTACTGACTGACATTTATATGATATTTCCCATGTGCCAGGAACTTCATATACTTTATCTGTGGTCCTTTCAACAACCTTGAAAGGGAGATCCACCCCCCCACCCCATTTCTTTATGCTAAACCTGTGGATCAGATGAGTTAAAACACATTTAGCCTCACAGTTAGTAAGAGGCAAAGATCCTGTGAAGACATCTGACTGTAAACCTGATCCTTTTTCCCTATACCCACATCTCTCCTAGGATCATGAATTGACCTGTAGTATATAGAACCCCTGAAATAGTGAGATAGTTCATGACAAATTTTAGCCTGATTTTATGCACAATTCCATCTGATTATTCAGACATAAACTCTCATTTCCCTTGGCAGGCACGAAAGGCCATCCGTGCAGCCCAAAACAACATTCTAAGCTCCTATCCAATTTCCTGTCCGTATATCTTTTAGAGTAATTATGGTTCATCTCTCTAGGCTTTTTGTTGATATCTATGTTTTGTTGATTTTTCTCCAGATGCTTTGGGGGCACATGTCCAAATTAAATATCACTTATTTCCTGCCTCTTATTTTTAAGTTCTCTTTGTCCATTACTCTCTCTGGGGTTTATGTTATTTTCCAATTAGTTTCTTACAAATCTGGGCTGCAGGCTATTAACTGCACATCCATGTCACTAGACAATAAGCTCAAGGCATTCGATTCTACCTGTTATGCAATCTTGGACTCTTCAAGATTATACCTCGACCATGGGTAATGCTTAGAATCAACTGCTGAACACCACATGTGACTTTCACCTTAAACACCCAATTCACCCTTCTCATCCTCACCAGATTCCCAGGCCACTAGGTGGGGTATAATTGTCTATAGCTCATAAATAAAAGTCAAGGCCAGCCAGGTTGTAAGGCTTGCCCAGGCTCATGCAAAGATGTAACCATGAGCAGGACTAAAAGCTTTTGTGTCACGACTATAAAAGATCAAAGGCATTCATGCATTTTATATAAAAATGATTGACTATTATTTATTAAATTGCACATTATTTGTTGGCATAAAAAAAGCTTTCAGGTTTTTATTTTAAGTGAGTTATGCTCACCTTGGAGTGGCTCTGGACAAAACACTGACATGAGTGAAGCATGTTTTCAAACTCTGGGGCTTCCACTTTTAGTTCCTTGTTTTGTGTTCAGTTCTTATTATCTCATTCCTCTAGGGGGTTTATCCTCCCATTGCCAACTCCACCTTCTAGGTCCCAACTTTGAAGCTTTGGGCTTTTCATGCTCCTCAAATCACAGCCTGACTATGAGGGTCCTTTGCCTCTTGAGTCCCAGATCCAGCTTTTGGTGGATTCTCAGTCTGGGGGCATCTAAGCTCAAAATTCCTTTAACAGAGAACAAAGCTTTACCTTCCTAAATCAGCTAAGACACAGGTATGTGCTAGAGGGAAGAGATACTTGATTTAGAATCACATGGGGAGGTGAGCGACTGATGTTGTATCTGCTCCTATGCTGGCGTTAATGAGTATGGAGAAAGGAGGGCGGGGGCCTGAGTGTCTGAAGGGGCTGGCGCAAAAGGGAAGCCCCGTGGGGGTGGCTCCATGGTGTAATGGTCAGCACGTCTGCTTTACACGCAGAAGGTCCTGGCTTCGCACCCCAGGTGGAGCCACGGACCATACCCAAAGGGCATTGGCCCCGGCCCCCCCAAGAGCAGAGCGTGTCGGGGGAGATGCCCTGCCTTCAGAGATCTAGTACTTAAAAAAGGGAGACAGCAACATCCGTAGGTCAGGGGTGGGAGGTGGGGGGAGATTAAAAGAGGGGGAAAAAACCCCCAAAGGGAAGCCCCTGAGAGAGTGTATGAGCGATGTGAGGAGGAGGGGTCTGGAAATGCTCATTTCAGAATGAGTGGCAATGAGTGGGTTTAAAAATGTTGCTGATTTCACCATTTCACTGAGTGGACCCCTCTCCCCGCCTCTGCGGTGACCACTTCTCACACTGATCACTCTTCCCCAAAATTCTTGGTTTTGACAGAAAAACTCTTCATTGCCAGAGAGGGTGTAGAGGAATAGACAGTAGAAATTAGTGCATCCCTTTGAAAAAAAATTGTACTTTTGGCCAAGAGTCATAAAAATGTTCATGCCCTTTGGATCAGTAATCCCTTTTCTGGGAATATAGCCTCAGGAAAGGATCCACGTATAACCTGCAAGCCTGCTCCACAGCGTGGGGGTGCAAACACACATTTCTTAGTGTTGCTTAAACTTCCAATGGTGTATTTGCAGAAAGTGGAGTGCTGACTTTTTGAGGGTCCTCCCCAAAGAGGGGCAGAGAAGAAGTGAATCGGACTAGTCCACAGCAGATCTTACAGTTTCAGTTGCTGCCGTTTCTGTCACTACCACCTGCTTTGCTTTGAAAAAGGTCCAAGGCATCCATGCCCACTGTCCTATAGAAGTACCTGTTAGCTCCGGCACAGGCAACAGGAGTTCTTTGAAGTATAACAATCCCACGCCTCAGGGCTGAGCTTATTATCAGTCTCCACACCTTGGCTCCCAGGTTTCCAGCTCAGAAGCTGCATTGCCAAGTTCAGTCATCATTCCCAGAACAAGAGCACTGCGTCGGTTGGCTGGGTCCAGCGGAGCTTCCAGCCTCAGCTGCACGATGAGTCCCAGCATCTACCATGTTACATCTGGACCACTGGCCTGATTCTCCCTTTCATCCCAGGTCTTTGCCTCTAGGATCTCATTACCTTTCCTGGCCTCAGGACCTTGGGTGGTCGCACTAGTTCACCCTTCTAAGTTTTTCTAATTTTGAATTGTGGGGAATAAGTTTTAGATATTAATTTCTTCTCTGTGATAGTTCCTTGCTCCTTAGACAAATTAACCACCTCGTCTTCAATGATCAGCTTTGCCCTATGATGGTTCTCAAAGAGTGAGAGTTTTAAAAGAGCTCTGTTACACTTGAACCCTGGAATAACGGATATCTATTTCCCCATTGTGCAATTAAGGCAACCACTCAGTGATCCTTTATTGAAGAAAAAATATCAGCTTCTCTATTTTAAAAACAAAAATAAACATCTATATGTGGTGCATGCATCCATTGCACAATTGTTTATAAAAGTCAAATATGAGAAGACTCCAAAGACACATCAGAGGGCTTGTAAAGTAAATCAGGATGCATCTACTCGATGAGACAACATGCAGCTATTTAAATAATAATTATAAAGATTGTGAGAAAACATGGGTGTTTTCTCTCCTAGTTTCCAAACTTTCTTTTAATTTGTCAAATTAAAAGGAATAAAAAACTCTAATAATTAACTGTTGACATGAAGCTGTTGTCAATATGACTTGCCGATGATTTATTTGGGAAAACGAGGAACAAAGGACTTAAAAATGACTTCTAAATGTTTGCCTTAAACAACAGGGTGAATATTGGTGCTGTTTATTGAGATGGAGGAGACAAAGTTGGGGATTGGAAAACCAAGAGCTTTGTTTGTCTGGGCTAAATTCGAGATGCCACTTAGACTTCTATGTGATGATATAGGGCAGGTAGTGAGACATATGTAGGGACTGGAGCTCAGGGGAAGGGTCAAAGAAATCAAGACAAGAAATTTTAAATTCGAGAGTCATCAGTTATGTAGATGAAATTTAAAAACATGAAATTAGTTGAGCTCACTTAGGGATATGGTATAAACAAACATAAGAAGATCTAAGACAGAACCTCCAGTAATTCCAACATTTAGAGACCAGAAAGGGAGATCAGTGAAAAATCTTGAGGCAATGCAGCCAGTTAGGTAGGAGGAAAAGAAAATAAACGCATTATGAGATTGGGAAGAAGAGGCTTTTAAGAAAGAGGGAGTGGTTAACTGTGTTAAAGGCTACTGGGAAGTTGACTAAGATAAAGACACAGAAATGACCTTTGGATTGGCAAAGAAGGTTGTTCATGACCTTGAAATGAGCAGATTCAGTGGCATGGAGAGGAGGAAAGCCCGACTGGAGTCGGCTGAGAAGAGACTGAGAGATGAGGAAGTGGAGCGGTGACTACACACAATTCTTTTTAAGAAACTATAAAAGAGCTAGGAAATTGGATTGTGCCTGGGGGCAGGCATACAAAGTCAAGAATTTTTCTTTTTAAGGAAATACTAGGACATGTCTGACTGTTCCTGGAAGTGATCCAGGAGGGAGGGAAAAATTGATACTATAGGGGTGAGAGAGGTTAATTACTGGAGGAAAGTCCTTGGGAAGGATGAGGGGATGGTACAGAGAACACTGATGGAGAGATTGGCCTTTAAGGAAGTGGCATGCACCCAGAATCCTTGGCCCACATACCTGGTACACATAGTAAGTGCTCAGTGAGTAATTGCCACTGCTATTACAAGCGTCTGCCTCCTTAAATAACCAAGGGGAACAACTGTTGGTTGGTCTAACTCATTGCTCAAAAATCAGGCTGCAAATGATTGAATCAGCAATTCATACAGCCTGGCTGAAGAGGAAAACGATGAAAAGTCAGAGTGGTCCATTCTGCTCTCCTGCAGCCCCACTCAGACAGGGTAGACTCTTCTATGAAGGATGTTAAAACGTGCTTGAAAAAGGAAAGAGTCTAGTAATGGACAAATAACTGATATGACTGCCTTTTAATTGAGTCATTTTCTTTTTCACTGAATTGTGTCGGCTTATAATAATGCTCCTCAGAGTTCCTGAGAGTGGCAGCCAGAAAAGTGGGGACCGTGGAGAAAAAGCACAACCTCAAAACCTCTTCTCTTGGGCAATCAAGAACGTAGACCACTCTTAACTGCTGAGATACATACCCTGAAATGGCCACTTCATTGGCCCCTACAGAGAAAACCTCCTAACCACTTCATTGGCCCCTACAGAGACCCCAAGTTATAGCTGTTATTTCAGAAAGTACTGTATTCAAGCCAGGAACTCAGGGCTTTATCTACATGGAATGTTATTTTTGATCATTTGGCCTCACTATTGAAACAGAGTAAGTGGATATTCCTTGCCAAATAGCTGATGGAGAAAATGTCCATGTCTTCAAAAGCATTGTTAAAAAGGAAAGATTTCTACAGAAAAACACAACTCTTCGGTTACTTTCTCACTCAAATTTAATGTAGAATTAAAACAAAAGTGTGTCTGGCAGGATTCTTAATTGTAAGCATCAAAAGTTAGCAGAAAAATAACATTAAAAGAATAGTGGAAATTACTTTGATGTCCATTGAAATACGGTGGATAAATAAATTGTGATATAGTTGTACAATGAAATATATGACAATGAAAAAACAAATCATCAATACATATAACAATACGAATGTATCTCACAGACTTACTTTGAGTAAAAGAAGCCAGACATTACGAACTGAGTATACTGTATATTTCCATTTATATAACGTTTAGAAACAAGCAAAACAAATCTATGATGTTGGCATCAGGATAGTAGTTAATTCTCAGGGGTCAAAAAGCCGAAAGGGGATGTGAGAAAGGATTCAGGGAGCTGGTTACACAGTGTGCTCTCTCTGGAAAATTCATTGAGCTGTATATTTTTGATATGTACTTTTTTCTCTATATATGTCTTCATGAAAGTCACATGGAAAGAAATCAACAGAAGGGCTATTAATCAATCAAAATACCACAGGTTCCGGGCTATAGTTCTGAGCATACTTCCCAACTGAGCTGAATTCCTCTCAGAAGTATTATTTCTTATATATATTAACCTCTTCAATCAGAGTCTAGTCAAGTCTTGCTGTCCCAGGAACACATTTGTACTTTAAAGTGATTTCCCAGATTTCTTCTCTGATTCATCAACGTTGAAAGTTTTAGTCTATTCAGGCAATCTTATTTCCCGTAGTTCCAAGTTCACAGCGGGGGAATCATCTGACTGTGACCCCTGCATACTCATAACAGAAACATGCAAGATCTTCCTGAACATGCGATTTGAAACAAAAATTGTTGAGCCAAGTTGTGAGGAAGATGGTGAGCTAAGAGAGGAGAATCTGACCATCGAACGGAGAGTGATGAGGTGATTTCCTTGATGTCGATGAGATTGCACAAACCCCTGCTATGTTTATGGTTTCACTTTCACCCCGTTGACCCCAAGTCATTCATTTGTAGGGCCTGCAGGGAGCTCGACAGTGGAATCTTGTCCTCCCACTGCACTCTGTTTTTTAGGACGTTTTAGAAAAGGTCCGACTGACTGCTCAGATAGAGAATTTCAGGCAGTGCGGTGCATTTCTTACCAGCTTTAAGCCTCGTCTGGCACCTCCAAAATAAAGCGCATGTGCTTTCTGACCTGTGTTAACCCCTCAAAGCTGGCCCTGGGCAGCAATGTGTGATGGCTTCTTGGGAGACTCACCAGGACTTTAGATCTGAGATGGACACCCTTGTCTTCTCTTGGTGGAAGACGGAATAAAGAGAGAATGGATTTCCCCTCATAATTTTGTTTAGAATCCTCACTCTTCTACTAAAGCTGCCTCTATTCCTCTCAACAACAGGAAGTCAGAGAATTGTTCCACAGGACGTTTTTGTAAAGTTTTGTCTCACATTTCTCCATTCCATTCCTGAATGGGAGTAGATAGTTTGGGAGGGGGCTGGCTGACAAAACTCAAAAGGCAACTCTATTTTTAGTTTAGAGAGAAGATAAACAATTTAGGATGACTTCCTTCCAGTTGATTTCCTTCCGCCACCAGCCTTTCCCTGTTTACCTCTCTCCTGCTTGCACGTGATATCTCGGTTTCTCTTTACAGCTCCATCTTCTCCCTTTAGCAGCCAGACTACATTGCCAACCACCTGACGGACATTTTCACTGGAGTTTACTAATGGTGTCTCGAACTCAATATAGCTAAAAGCGAATTAATAATCTTTTATTCTATATCAAGTTCTTCGGGTTTACTTAAGTTAGTATCATTCTTCTCTTCATCCAGGCTCCAAACCAAGGATTTCCACAGGCAACTGTTTACTGTCTGGCCAATTCGATGCCTCTTTTCCACCTTTCTAATTCAGAACCTCATCACGTCCCACCCATTCTGGCCTCTTTCAAAAGCACTCAAGCATAGTGATTGAAAGCAAGTAAGCATACTGCCTCTATTGCTTATTAACTGTATAGGACTTCAGGCAAGTTGCTTAATTTCCTCGTTTATAAAGTAGGATACTAATATCTGTTGCTGTGAGAATCTGATCAAATTATGTATATAAAGTGGCACCAGCAAAGTACTCAAAAATGATAGTGATTATTTCTATCTGTCCTCTCATTATAATTCTTTTTACTCAACTCTGCTAGATTTTACCTTCAACAGACCAGTTCTGATCATTTTTTAAAAACTCTCTGTGCCCCTGCCCGGTATCCACATAACACCTGATATTCCTGTCCGGGCATTCCAGGACTTGTCTAACCTTCTGATCTCTCCTTCCCTTCCATTTATGCTGCATTCCAGTCAAATGGATCTCCTCCCCCAACCCACACCCCCTCTACGTCATAGCCTGTATGACTTTGTTATGCTGTATCTTCTGTTTGATTCACCTTCCCTGACCTTCAAAGTCTAACTCAAACAGTTTCTCTCTGATGACACAATGTCCTTTTCTCTCCTTTTGAAATCTCAGCAACAATCACACCTTTCTACAGGATGGCTCGCTTTCTTCCTGGTCCTATAGCTGCCTGTGTGCTCATCTTACCCCTCTAGATGGAGAAAACCCCATTCCTCCAGCCTCACATCAGGGTGAAAACTGAAACATTCAAGTGTTCATTTTCCCGTCCTGCCAACAAGATGCAAAGTAACTAAGCAAATTCTCCACTAAATCAGTGGCTGGATCTATGTTTCATAGACAAAGTCTCGCTCAAACGAGAGCCAAGGCTGGAAAATTATATGCGACTGTGAGAATTGAAAAAGTTTTGATTGTTCTAGCTCAAGTAATGTTCTGCGCATCTCAGCCTGTTTCTCTGGCAGCCCCGCTCCCGCCTCTGGGCTCTCTGCTTTAGTGATTAGCAGTGCAAGGTGGCCTTAGCTCAGATAAGACGGGCTAGGACAATTCCAATTTCTTGAATGTTTTTCAAATGAAACTCATACTTTTAGCATCAACTGGATATAAATATCAATTGTCTTTTAACTCGGGAAGGATCCTAAGAAAGCTTTATTTTTTCCCCCAATGGCTGCTTCTTTTAGAATCCATGCTAGTTTCTTAAAATCCCACTTATGTGTAGCAATAGTTTCCTCCAGACACTGGCCACAGACCGGAGGGTGTGGGAGGAAAAGTGAGTCTTGCCAGAAAACGATGCTTTGAAAATATGAGGTTAAATTCCATTTCGAAAAGTTTTAACACAACTTTCCTTCCCCCCTGAGCCCTAACTCACCTCAATCTTTTACTATTTTTTACTAAATTCAAGAGTATTTTTTAAAAATCTCTCGTTAAAACATTTAAATAAATCAAAAATGATTCAAAAATGATATTGTTCTACACTATTTAGTCCCAAATATTTCCTATGGTTTTTTACAATTTGTCATGTGGACCAGAAGGGTGACAAGCCAATAAACACAAGTGGCAAAAAAAGAAAGAAAAAGGAAAAAAGAAAAAAGAAACCGATAGAATATTACTAGTTTTAAGAGAAATAAGAAGCTGTTTTATGAGGCTAGTTGATTCAGGTTTAAAAGAATTGCAAAGGCTTTAAATGTTTGTGTGCACGATCCTGCTTTTGCAATTTTAATATTTTGCGCTGAAATATATACCACACCCTGCACTGTTGACTCTATGAATGACCTCAAATATGTCAGGCTTGTTTGATGCACTTATCTGTCTACAATATAACTCTTTTATTATTGTTTAAAATATATTTTGCTGATTTCTTTTTGCCTTTGCTTATGATATTCTGAGTATATTGTATTTATTTTCCTTTTTAAAAAAATGTTTTAGGAAAAGATTCAAGCATACACATAAGTAGAGAAAATAGTGTAATGAACTTCAACTATCAATCACTCGAATTCTAGAATCGTCAGTCTTTTCTGCTTCATCTATACCTTTTTCCTTATATTCTCTCTTTCTTTTGGCTGAAGTGTGTGAAAGCAAAACCCACATTACCCTATTTCACCCTTCCGTGTTTAAGTATATATTGTTAAATATATGGGTGTTTTCTTACATAATTACCATTTCATTATCACACCAATCAAAGCTGACAATAGTTTATTGGTATCATCTAGTATACAGTTCAAATTCAAATTTCCCTCATTGTCTTTAAAATGTTTCTTTATGGTTGGTATGCTCAAACCAGGATCAAGCCAGTCCATGCATTTTATGAGTTGTTTGGAGCTGGAGAAAATTTTAGGATTTAGTTAGGGAGAGCCTCTGAAGCAGGTGAAGGGAGGGAGAGTATCGTAAGCTGGAGGAAAGGCTTTTGAGAAGCGATACCTAAATAATGATCTTCAAGAGGCATAAGTAAAGATTGGAACTATTTAGCTGCTAGGTAGTACTTCTTAAAGTATAACTTCATGGACTGAAATTTGTTCTGTTTATGAACATGACTTCCAGAAGAACTATTCTACCTCCTCCATCCCTCCTTACTCTAGTAAATATCATAGAATAGTCTTTCCGGGCAGAAATATTTTTAGAGAGTTTCATAGTAGACATTGCCATAGCTTTTGCTGGCAATCCCTTAGAAAATTAGTTGTCTCTGTTCTCAGAGACATATTACATGTAATCTCATCTTTCCTCCTGCTACTCCATTCTTGGTGAAATAGATGTCGTGTTTAATAGTTCCGAACTTGCTCTGTGTTGATATTAATGGATCTGCTAACCATACCAGAATATATGTCAGCACCTGTGGTGTTAATAATTTAGCCTATAAAAATCAATTCTAATGTAATCTTGAAGTATTGTGCCACCCACCTGTTTATTAATATTTTACCATCTGTGGATCCTCGTGAAAATGGGTCTAATTCAAAGGGTTCACTTCATATATATTTTCTTTGGCTCTGGGGACAAAAGTAATTGGCAATAAGCAGTGGTAGGGGCAGCTTCTGTCAACACGCAGTGGGAGTCAGGGAGAAACCATGAACTCTCTCCTACAGCTCTTCCCAGTGACTTCAAACACATTTTTTTTTTTCATCCAACAGGGAGCCCTCCAGGCTCCTAATCACCAGCCCACTGAGATCCCAAGTTGCTGGAAATTTCATAAAGCAAAATTCCCCAGGGAGTTTCAACAGAGGTGTTCAGGAAGCGAAAACCCTATTAGCTCTTTGGCCCAACACAAGAGCCCAGCTGCAGACTTACTTCCCACACGCTATGCTCCCAGGCACTCTAGTTCAGCAGCCGTCTTGTTCTCCTCGATGTCAACGCCTGTCCATTGCAGGGTAACTCTTGGAAGTCTTGAAAGAATGGTCTAGATGGGGGCAGGGTGGGGGAGAAAACATCATCAAGTCCATTATCATCATCATGCCATACATTTCTATAGCACCCTAATTGTGTTCATGAATATGACACTCTTAATCCTCATAGTGACCCTGTAAGGCAGGGAATGTAAGATATCATTAACCTTGTTTTAAATATAAGCAGAATGAGGCTCACTGAGGTTAAGGTCTTTGTCCAATGTCTTGGTCACACAGACACTTTTTGGTTGAGCTTCCTAACTGGTGGACCCAGCTTTCTTGTATGCAAGAGAGGTATTCTTCAGTCTTTGGAGGACATGGATAGACCTGGGGTGGCCCAGGTCAGCAACCTCAAATATCCTAGTTTTTTTTTACCTTACTGCCATAAAATTGTCATTTTCTGTGTGTAAAGTGACATGGAAAATGTTACAAATCACTATCATAAAGAAAAGTTTAAATGTTTCTTCTTTTCACTGAACTTAATATCTGAAAGCCAATTAATATGTCCTGGCCCTGAAAAGTCAGGTCCATAAGTAGAAAATAAAATTTAATTTATTATTTTTTCAGTGAATTTTAGAAATCTACTTTTTCTCAAATAAGCCCTTTGCAGCATGCATCGTGGGTTGAAGTGCTATTTAAATACTTCTTTTTAAAAACTTTATGCTCGGTTGCCATGGAAGAACTTTTCGTTCCTTTACTCGTTCTCTTCCAACGAAATAATTAATCTCTGTCACCCCCACCCTCTGCTATATTTAGGCCAGTTTCCCTGATCTACCCAATACTTCACAGCATTTTGTTCTGAAACAAATGAGTCAGTCCCATTGCGCGGACTAATTTCTTTATTTATTCTTCAAATTGGATTAGCTCATGTCATTACTCTCACTTGGGCTATTATGAAAAATTTTCTGCTCTCCATGGGTTTTGTTTTTATTAGGTTTTCAATTCTGCTACTCTTGTTTCAACCAAAATGAAGTTTATTTTCAATACTTATCAATCCCTTCTATCTTCTCCCATTCTAGCCTCTCCTCTTAAACCCCTGTTCTGGCATACCTCAGGAACCTGTCCCCAGAGCCTTAAATATTTTCTGTCTCTCCCTTTAACTCTCTGATTGACAAAGTCAATTCACAGTAAGGTATATGAACATTACTTTATACTGTACTGGGTTTACTATTTACAAAGCTGCTTTACATGTGCAGACAGGATTCCGGTTGTAGGGATACAAATTAGCCAAAAGGCATTTTTGTGTCAGTCTGTCCCAGAGCAGATTCTGGATGTCCTTTTGTGTGAGGAGCTATCTAATGATGTATGGGAAGAATGCTGTATTGGTTGTGAACGTTTTTATTCAACTGACAGAAAATAAACTTGCCTTAAACTGTCTTAAACAAAAAAATAATGTATTTCCTCATGTCATTGAACAATCCATGGGTATATTTGAGTCATGGCTGGATACAAAGTCTCAGGTAATGTCATAAGAATCCAGGGTCTCTCCGACTCTTGGCTCTGTATTCTCTGTGGACTCTTTTTTCACACAGACTCTCCTTTCCTGGTGGACAGGTAGCTGCCAGCAAGTTTACACTTATATCCTTATGGCTTCAAGTCCAGTTTGAATCTTATTCAGTTGTTTAAAGGCAAGGCTAGAATTAATTCGGATTCACTTTATTTGATTCTATCTATATCTTTGAGCCAATCCTCTGGTGCAGGAAAGGTAATGTTGTGAGTAGTGAGGTCGGGGTCACATGTCCACCCCTGGAGTCAGAGATCTACTGCATATAGAGAAAGCACAATCAGGGTGCTGGAAAGGCACAAAACAATTGTCTACTTCAAATGGGAATGAAAACGTGTAGATAAAGAAAAGTGTAGACAGACATATAACTCTCCCTAAAGTGAGAGAGAATAAAGGCGTTCGGCAGATCTATTACTTTTTAATGTTCTTGATACCAAAAAAATGTGTTTGACCCAACCTCTAGAGAATTTATTCTAAGTGTTTGGTTGGGGAAAACAGTTCAGAGAAGCAAGGAGAGGAGCAAAGGGGGCATCTGTAAGAGATCTGGAAGCTTAGTTTCTCAATGTTTATAATACCAGGGCACTGGAAAAAGACTAGAGAAAAAAGACGCCATATTTAGTCCCTAATTAAAGAACCATGAGACTGGTTGGCAAAGGTCTCTCTAATTTCAGCAAGAGCTGAACCAAGGCTATTAGAGCGATAAGGGCAAGCAAAGGGATGGTAGAAACTGTGATGAAAACACAGAAACTTGCAAGACCATGCTCTAGTCACATAGCACCAGGTCAGGCAGGTACCCCAGTCAGAGCAGCAGGAGCAATGAAAGGATTAGCAGAGCAGTTAATGGTGTGTAGTTCCAGATTCAGGCACACCTTGACCCATACCATATCTTCACACTTCCTGACTGTGTAAATTTGGGCACATTTCTTCCTCTGTGACTGGGGATAATGATATCATGCCTCCCTCCTTGGCTTGCGTGAGGACTGAGTAATGTCTCTGATATAAAGGGCCTAGCACAATATTTTACTAATAGTAGCTGGTGGGAACTAGATGTTAATATTTTTGAAGCTGCTTTTTAAGTTCTAAGAGGCCATTTGGGGTGGAAAATGTCTGGAATTTTGAGAAGAACTACTTGAGTGATCCCTTTAGGGTTTGCAGTTTTAAGGCAGGCTCTACCTATAGAAGGACATTTTTGATTTGGGGTTTAGATGCTGTTGTTCTACATCATCAGGCTGTGCCCTTCCCTTTCCACCCCTATAGCCGTCTACTGAAGTAAGGAGAGGGGATCCTTTGGAGGAAGAAGGATTTACAGTTCCGATTTATTAAACTATCTGATGATCAGAGCTGGACCCAAGTGAGGCCACACAGCAGGGAAGGACTAATGATCAAGAGGAAATCAGAGTGTGGACTAGTAATTCTCGCCTTGACACCAGGATCCATGCACCAGCCCAATGCAAATGATGTGCCTTAGAGAAAATTGTGTGTGTGTGTGTGTGTGTGTGTGTGTGTGTGTGTGTGTGTGTGATGAAAGGACCTAATATTAGGAGCCTCCAGACTTAGAAGGTTTTACTCTGAGCACCTGGGACCTAGCCTAGCACAAAAAGAAGAATAATTTCCTTTCTATCTCAAGGAAGGAGTGACAAGATGGGGCTGGAGCTATCAGTCCCTGCTCTGACATGACTGTAAGATATGTCAAAGAGGAAGCAGCTTTGTCCAGAATTTCATATTACTCTTCTGCCTTTAGCATCTAAGGTCAGATTTAACATTTCTTTAAAGGGGGGGGGGGGCAAATTTGATCTTCTAATCCACCCAGTGACATTGAATAGACATAAGACAAAAGTATTTCATGAGTTTCTAACTGCAGTGATGACATATTAACAATTCTTATCAGTTGAATGTGCAGGCTTGAAGACCAATGACAGTAATTAACATTCCGAAGCTGTGCTGGCACCATTACTGGCAAATAATTTCAGCCACTGAGACATCTACTAATTAGGAGAGAATGCTTCCAACTTTCCATTGCTTCTTTGACCCACGCATGCCACATAAATGAAATGTTGGAAAAGATTAAAAGCTGAAATCCCTATCCCCAAACAATATTTAAAAGTCTCTGGGAAGAATGGAGATTGAAAAGCAAGCTCAATATGGTCCAAGAATCTTCCTCTTGAAAATATATAATAATAGGTCTATGGGTTTCTCCATTGCCATTTAACTACTCCCAAAGTGCTGTATAAAAACAGCCAGGAATTAAGAGGCAAAGAGAATCCACCTGAATCTGGCCCTTTACCCTCACCATTCTCACCCTAACCTCCACTCAAAAGCTCTCTCAGACTTTTTAAACGAGGAGATGGGAGGAGAGATAAGCCAAGAGCAGGTGATTATGGAAGAAGACAGGCAAATATTCTGAATCATTGGTTCTCAAACTTGGTTTCAAATTGGAATCTCCTGGGGACCCTTAACAATTACTGATGCCTGAGTCATATCCCAAAAGATTTTAATTTCAATGATATGGGGTGTGGCCTGGCCTGGGCATCAGGATTTTATAAAGTTCCTTGGGGGACTCAGCCAAGGTTGAGAACCATTGTTTCAAGTTGTTTGCATCTTGCCCAGAAAAGAGAAGGAGGAAATGAATTTGTGGTCACCTCTTGCTTGTCAAGACTGCTTAATGACTGCATATCAGAATTCACTAGGGAGCTTTTAAAGCACCCAATGCCAGATCCCCACTGAGGGTGAAATTAACTCAGGATTCCTGAGAATATAAGCAGTGACATTTTAAAACATTGATTGTCCTATGAGCGAGGGTTGAGAGCTACACTAAGGCATGGTTTTCAAACTTTTAGTGTACTAATAAATATATATGCGTGTGTATGTATGTGTATATATATATATATATAATATATATAGTATGTGCGTGTATACATACATACATACATACATACATACATACATACATACATACATACATATATATCCTTGCATCCTATCTCCCAAAGGCAGGCCTGAGAATCTTAACTTTTAACAGACCCCACAGGTCATTTGGACAAAGATGGTCATTGAGACTACTCTTGTCTATTGTTCTGATTGCTTTCTCGTTCTGACCAAGATGTGTTTTGCTCAACATAAATGCAACTCTGCTATCTGGTCTTTGGCGATTTCTGGGGGGAAACTTGGAAGTATCTAAGCTTGTCTTCTAATCATCATGATTGGAGATGCGACAGATATTTAGCGGACGAAGGCCAGAGATGCCAAAAGCCAGTCTTGCAACAAAGAATTGTCCTGCCTAAAACATTAGTAGTGCTCTCAGTGAGAGACACTGGAATGTGGAAAGGTTGGGATTGTGTGTGAGCTGAAGTATCAAGGTATAGGCTTTAGCACCAGGCAGTCATCAAAGTCAGTAGTCATGAGATTTGAGGAAAGGTCTTGAAGTTCAGAAAACCAAAACATGTAATAAAGCTTCTCTCTCAGCTATCTATATTTCTCTCTACTCCTTGGCTCTCCAAGGGGGCAAATCTAACTCCCCCACTCTCTGCACCCCATCACGTCACTCCCCGTCTCTATTAGAAACTTGAAGATGACTCTACAGTCTTATATTTACTTTTGGTAAATATAAGTCACAACACAGGGCATCTTTCCACTGTCATTCCTAGGTGACCTTAGGTGAGTCATTTTATTAAATAGGACCTAGAGTCTCCATCTGTAACACTAGCAGGTTTAGCTGAGTGGTTTCTACAACTCTTTTTATTTCTGACATTCTGTGATTCTACTCCAGGTTAGGAATTTTTTGTTTCCGTATAGAATTCTAGAACCCAGTCATTCTAATTCTCAGATGTAGGTTTGTTTAGTGTCTAATGGGATGGTGCTTAGAATGGGAGAAAAATGATTTCTCTTCTGAAACAAGAATACTTAGGCAGAAAGGACACTACACTGTGGCTGGGTGGCTTTAGCTAAACTTTTTGCAATTACTCATAGTTAGAATTACCCATAGAATTACCCATAGTTAGAATTTTGAAAGTTTTGCTTTTTGACAATGCTTGCCACTAGGCTTTTTAAAGAATATATCTCATGTCTAGCTAACAATGGCTTCAAAGATAAGAGACGATGGGGCTCGAGGGAGCCAGAAAAGGATCCTAAGCTCATGCCTAAAGAAAACAGCTTGAGAACACAGCAGCTTTGCCAAATACTCAATGAGGCTGTCACCAGATGAAGTTCTGTTTCATAATATATCTGCGTTTGTTTCAACATATAACGATGCACCAGGTTTATCCTGTATCCTTGAGTTCCCTCTGGCTGCAAACTTCCCAGAGTGGGTGTATTTCAGGTTAAGATGTGTAGCCTAAGAATAAGTAAAAGTGTACTTCTCTCCTCCAAAAATATCTTAAACACAGCTTCGCATAAAAATAGAATAGATGATTATTTTATGAACTACTCCAGCTTCCCTTCAGAACAGAAGATGGGCTGCATTGTTCTTGCCTAGAACTTTTTTAAGAATAGACTTTAGCGAATGGTGAGATATGATATAGCAAACCATAGAGATTTTAATAAAACACCTCTGGCATGAAATACTTGTGACCTATAGGTATAAAGATGGGAAGTGTGAAAACTGCACCCTTAGTTTTCAATATCTTAAATGCCATGATTGAAAACTCAAATGACTTAAATCCTCTTTCAAAACATAAGTTTCATAACGTAAGTTTCATGCAGATAGCCAAAAGTCGTGTCTCCTAAAATCACTGCAAAAGAGACGGAGTCTCAAACTTAGGCAAGGCAAAGAGAGCAAGAGAAACATGCTCAGGTAAGAGCATTACTTGAAAAAATGTTTCACCAACATGTACAATTCTCAAATGCAAGAAATTGCCCCAAAATGTAAGAGGTCATTCTCCATTTTGGTTTTTCAATTTGTCAACTTTATTAGTGATGGGGCATTTCAACTCGCATTCCTAATTTCCCGTGTCTCTCCTCTAAGCATCCCCTGAGACCACCTCCACAGTCCCAGGTTGAGCCTGAGAAGCCCTGTTCTCTATCTCCTTAAATGTGTCTTCAGATAGTTTGTTCTGGCACATCTAGTCTGTTTCAAATATCTGTGCCTGGATCGGGAAATATTAAATTAATGCTTTTGATTTTATCACACCCTCTTTGTATCCACAAGAGAATATGTTGGGTTCAAAAACATAAATTAACAGAGAATCCTATTTACTTTATACCTTATGCCTAAGGCCACCTAAGTTTTAGTGTAAATAGCTCAGAGGTGACAGCCTATCCCAGGTCAGGTTTAGGGAATGGAGACCTTCTGCCCAGACAACATCCAAAAAGTAAGTAAGTAGTGCATTGAGTTCTATACCCTTTTCTTTCTTTCTTTCTTTTTTTTTTTCATTTTCTGCATCAATCTGAATCCTTGGGATTCAGGCCCTCATGAGTTTCAAGACCACCTGACTTGGTCAAATCACAGCTAAAGTTTCTCTTTGGTAGTGTTCTTTAGAGACAGACCATTTAGCAAAACACAGGATGTTTTTTTCAACAGAGTCACTTCTTAGAAAGGGCTAGTCTTCATAGCAAGTATTCAGTTTGCTTCACTGCCAATAATATGGGGTGAACAGCATTTGGCAGCCTTTACTTAGTCCTCTTAGCTTTATTAGAAAAGGCTTTCTTCATTTTCACCCTTATTAAAATCCTTATTTGTTTAGCTTCCCTCCAGAATGATTTTTCTGGTCTGCCTACTATCTTCTAAGAAGAGTGACCAAAAGCAATCAAAATTGGAATGACCCCCAACCCCCATTCCCATTCTCAGCCTCTGCTTTAGACACTAGACCCCTCCAGGGTTTGGTCTGCTCTTCAAATAATGAATCTATCACAACAGGCATGTTTGTCTCGGGCCTCCTAACCCCTTGCTGGAGTTAATAGAATATAAAGCATCACTAGATTTATTGCTTGCATTTGGCTTGGTCAGTGCAATCATTCTCTGCCAAGGGAAATATCAGCAGGGGATAGAAACTAGTAAGAGAACCAAACAAACTTAAGTTTACTCCTTACTAAACCGGAAAGCAAACCTGCCATCTGTGTCCATATATTCCTTTCCAAGGAGGCTCGGAAGCAAGTTCTTTTGACTGTAAGTTGGCAATTCCATATGCTTGGCAGAGGTTCCTGGAGCTTCCTTTGTGAGTAGAAAGCTCTCTGAAACCGTGTAGAATTAGAAGTTACCCTCTGAATAACCTATGTGATTGTCTCCAATTCTCAGTGTTTTAGGAGGAAATCATTATAATTAATTCCCCATCCCTCTTTTTCCTTCCTGCAAAATTTCATGATGTGGCTGGCTCAGTTCCACTCACTAATATCTCCTTCATCCCAGACCCTTCTGCCTGAAGTTTTCTTTATTATTTGTGAGTTCCGGGGCCAGCTGCTGTTGTTGAAGCTTTTGTGTCAACTTTTCTTTCACTCTGATCTTTGCTTCATTTGGCTTCACAGCCTTCATATATTTTTATCTGAGATGGAAAGAGAGAGCTGGGAGGCTAAATACAGTTTTCCCAAAGCTATGCCCACTCTTGAAAAATGAACCAGAAAATTGACCAATCCCCTAAGTTCCATCTGAATACCTTTAGTTGGAAATTTTGTTCAGAATTGGGTGGATGGGGGAAAGGCCAAAAGGAAGGCCAGAAGCACTCCCATGGTGAAACCCAGGGCATTCATGAAGAAAATGCTGTGTGCTTTTCTTCCTGGTAAGAATCCTATAACATCACATCACATAAACCAAAAGATTCCACCGATCCTCTGTCTCTCAAGCTTCTGCTATTTCTCTGAAGCTCCTTTCCCTAGGAGATGGCAAAAGCACATGCACGTGGGCTGTGACTTACATAAAAGTGCCACACTTTTTCTGTTGGTAGATACCTGACATAAGCTTGAGTCTCTGAGCAGCCAGATACCTGTGAACTCTTTAGTGTATTATTGAAGTTCATGGCTTCCTTCTGGTAGAACTTCATGGAGTTCAAGACAAAACTCATGGGAAAAGCTTAGGCACCATCAGGTGCCACAAGGAAGTGTTTCTGACGCATGGTAGTCATCACCGATATCAATATTATTTCTTGGAAGCTTATTTCCTTAGTGTGTGCACAACTGGTTGACTCAATGCACTCTGATATTTAAGAACAAGTATTCCAGGAGCTCTGTCTACATAGATCAAACTCACCTAAACAGTAGCTCCCATCAACAAAACTGGTCAAACGAGTAAGCTAAGAAAACTGACCAGATGTTAGCGGCTCTGAGGCATAGTTGATGATGAGCCAGTCAGGCTCACACCAAGACCAAGAGTCCAGGACGTGCTATAGGTGGCAGAGAGGGAATCACTTCCTCTTCTTGGGAACATTGTCTTCACTTGGCTTCAGAGACCACACTTCTCACCCTTCTTTTTTTCTCTCTCCTTCTTCCCTCACATCTCTGTGAAGAATGCTCTTATCCTGACAGTCCTTTTCAGTTTCCTAGGGCTGCTGTAGCAAACGACTACAACCCAGTGGCTTCAACCAATGAAAATTTATTTTCTAACAGTTCTGAAAGCCAGAAATCTCACATTAAGGTGCCAGCCGGGGTGGTTAGTTTTGGAGGTCCTGAAGAAGAATCCATTACATACTCCTCTCCTAGCTTCTGGTGGCCCCTGGCGCTCCTTTGTGTGCCTTGGTTTGGATCTGCAAAACTTCAATCTGCACTTTTTGTGGGCTTAGGGGACATGCCTTACAGTTTTTTGTTGTTGGAATGCACTCTCTTTAAAGGTTAGCATGAGTCTGGGCTTCGGGGACCATGACTGAGTCGGAAGTGCCTCCAGTAAAGTGATTGGACTGTCCCCAATAACTGAATGTTGGTTAATAAGATAAACATCAGTTGGCTCTGTCTGGGTGATGCAGGTTCTGCCATGGCAGGTCCCTGCTTGATCAGGCGGTTTTCTCTTAGAAGCCAAAGCCAGAGCTTTGTGAGACAGTGGATATCATTGGTATTGCACGGCGGGTGCTGTGCCAGCTGGCACTGCCTCTTGAGAGGCAACTGTGCACATCTCTTCTAAACTCGGCGACATTCGGTGACATCACATTAACAGCTTGAAATCAGCCACGGTAGAAGTATTTTCAACATGGAAATTGGCAAATTCTACAAATCAGGGCTGCCCCTCTCCCAGAGGGACAGTTGTTAAATATTTTTACCAGCACATCACTGTTTGGTTGCTAAATCCAATCATCGATTCTCAGTCCTCTTCCTACCTAATTTCTGAGCATGATGACACAATTGACCAGTCTCTCTTTCGTGGGAGCACTGTGTTCACTCAGCTTCCAGAGAGCTGCTTCTCCATCTGCTTTGCTCACTCCTTCTCTTTTCTCTGCTCTCTTAACATGAAGTGCCCCAGGATTTCTATCTTGGACCTCTGTTCTTCCCTTCCCAACTCATACCTCATTCCTTGGTGATCTCCTTCAGTTTCATGCCTCTAAATTCGACCCAAATCCTGAGGACTTCGAAACTTATTACCAGTCTGGACTTCTCTGAGTTCTAGCCCTGCATACTCAGCTGCCTACTCTATATCTATCTCTATTTGGGAATCTAACAGGCATCTCAACTTAAAATGTGTATAATTAAAACCCTGGTATTCCCTCCAAAAGATGCTTCATCTGTAGTTTTTTTCCATCTCAGTTCATGGAGACTTCATCTTTGTAGCTGCTCAGGCCTAAAATCTTAAAGTCATGCTTGACTGCACTGTTTCTTTCAAAACTTCACATCTAATCCTCTAGCAAATCCTGTTGGCTCTGCCTTCAGAATATATCCAGACT